>NC_081861.1:9368765-9625646 GCF_963259705.1 Myotis daubentonii | reverse complement strand
GGTCTTCCACAAAATACCCACTTCTGCACATGGGCCACGAAGTTTCAATCGCACTGTACGTGCATGCCCGCACGTGGATTTTGTGGAAGAGCCACACTCAAGGGGCCAAAGAGCCGCATGTGGCTCGCGAGTCGCAGTTTGCCAACCACTGGCTTAGTGTATTGGTCCCATCATTTCTATCTAAGGGAATAAAGAGCTGGTCATTTTCCGCTCTCTGCTTAGCTAGGCTTCCCTCTGGCCCATGCATCCAGGGGTGTTCAGGAATGCCTCAGAATAGGTAACCTTGGCCCAGCTGTTCTGCCTTTCCTCTGGATGGCCGTACAAAATTGTCTGCCAGTCCTACTTATTGTACTTTTTCTACTTCCTCCTCCAACCCCTTCTTTCTGCGTTCACAGTTGGGGGGTGAGCTGCTGGGGGTGGCATGTTACTCATCTGTGTTTTTCCTATTGAAGTGTTTACCAAGAACCTGTGCAGTCAGATGTCAGCAGTCAGCGGACCTCTCCTACAGTGGTTGGAGGACAGACTGGAGCAAAACCAACATCATTTGCAGGAGTTGGAACAAGAAAAGGAAGAGCTTATGCAAGAACTTTCTTCTCTAGAATAAAGTGGGAGACAAAATGAAGTAAGAAACTTTTCTTTTCAATGGTCTGAAAATTCACACACCTCATGTATAGCCAAACAGGGAGCAACTCTTTTTATATCACAGTGGATGAGTTTTATGCATGGAATAAACACAGGGCATCTTCCCAAAAGTTTCATTGGGGCTTAATGAACCCTCTCCCTATAACTAGCCTACAAAGAGCATTACAAGATGACTTAAGGAGACTATGAAAGGGTTTTTTTTTAAAAATATATTTTATTGATTTTTTACAGAGAAGAAGGGAGAGGGATAGAGAGTTAGAAACATCAATGAGAGAGATCGATCAGCTGCCGCCTGCACGCCCCCCAGTGGGGATGTGCCCCCAACCAAGGCACATGGCCTTGACCGGAATCAAACCCGGGACCCTTGAGTCCGCAGGCAGACGCTCTATCCACTGAGCCAAACTGGTTCGGCTGCTACAGCCTTTTCAAAAAACCTTTCACCCGAACCGGTTTGGCTCAGTGGATAGAGCATCAGCTTACAGACTCAAGGGTCCCAGGTTCGATTCCGGTCAAGGGCATGTGCCTTGGTTGCGGGAACATCCCCACTGGGGGGCGTGCAGGAGGCAGCTGATCGATCTCTCTCATCGATGTTTCTAACTCTCTATCCCTCTCCCTTCTTCTCTGTAAAAAATCAATAAAATATATTTTTTAAAAAAGGCTGTAGCAGGTGTATTGGCAAGGACAACCTGTAATAACATGTCTGAGGGATTTTTTTTTTTTTTGCTTAAAGTATTACAAAGAGTATTACATATGTCTCCTTTTTCCCCCCCGCCCATGACAATCCCCTGGCCTCCCCTAACCCCCAGTGTATTATGTGCATTGGTTATGCTTATATACATGCATACAAGTCCATTGGTTGATCTCTTACCCACCTCCCTCCTGCCCTCCCACCCTCCCCGGCCTTCCTGCTGTAGTTTGACAGTCTGTTCGAGGCAGCTCTGCCTCTGTATCTATTTTTGTTCATAAGTTTATAATGGTCTTTGTTATCCAGAAATGAGTGAGATCATGTGGTATTTTTCCTTCATTGACTGGCTTATTTCACTTAGCATAATGCTCTCCAGTTTCATCCATGCTGTTGCAAATGGTAAGAGTTCCTTCTTTTTTACAGCAGCATAGTATTCCATCGTGTAGATGTACCACAGTTTTCTAATCCATTCATCTACTGATGGGCACTTAGGCTGTTTCCAGATCTTAGCTATGGTGAATTGTGCTGCTATGAACATAGGGGTGCATATATCCTTTCTGAATGGTGTTTCTGGTTTCTTGGGATATATTCCTAGAAGTGGGATCACAGGGTCAAATGGGAGTTCCATTTGTAGTTTTTTGAGGAAACTCCATACTGTCTTCCATAGTGGCTGCACCAGTCTGCATTCCCACCAGCAGTGCACAAGTGTTCCTTTTTCTCCACATCCTTTCCAGCACTTGTCGTTTGTTGATTTGTTGATGATAGCCAGTCTGACAGGTGTGAGATGGTACCTCATTGCTGTTTTGATTTGCATCTCTCGGATGATTAGTGACTTTGAGCATGTTTTCATATGTCTCTTGGCTAGGTTTTAGTTCTTCCTTGAATGTTTGGTAAAACTCCCCTGTGAAGCCGTCTGGTCCTGGGCTTTTGTTTGCTGGAAGCTTTTTGATGACTGCTTCAATTTCTTCCATAGTTATTGGCCTGTTGAGATTTTTAGATTCTTCCTGATTGAGTTTTGGAATGTTGTATTTTTCTAGGAATATGTCCATTTCCTCCAGGTTGTCTCGTTTGTTGGAGCAGAGTTGTCCATAGTATTTTTTAACAATCATTTGTATTTCTGTGGGATCTGTTGTTATTTCGCCTCTATCATTTCTGATTTTGTTGATTTGGGTCCTTTCTCTTTGCTTCTTGGTGAGCCTGGCTAGAGGTTTGACAATCTTGTTTATCCTTTCAAAGAACCAGCTTTTTGTTTCATTGATTTTCTGTATTGTTTTTTTGGTCTCTATGTCATTTATTTCTGCTCTAATCTTTATTATCTCCTTCCTTCTGCTCACTCTGGGCTTTTCTTGTTGCTCTCTTTCTAATTCTTTGAGCTGTAGATTTAGATGATTTACTACCATTTTTTCTTGTTTGTTGAGATAGGCCTGTAGAGCTATAAACTTCCCTCTCAGGACTGCTTTCATTGCGTCCCAAAGGTTTTGGATTGTTGTGTTTTCATTGTCATTAGTTTCCAGGATGTTTTTAATTTCTTCTTTGATCTCATTGGTAACCGAATCAATATTTAATAACATGCTATTCAGCTTCCAAGTGTTTGAGTATTTTGAGTTGTTTTTATTATAGTTTATTTCTAATATTATTCCATTGTGGTCTGCGAAGACGCTTTTTATGATTTCAATCTTCTTGAATTTGGGGAGACTTTGTTTGTGACCCAATATGTGGTCTATTTTTGAAGATGTCCCATGAGCACTTGAGAAGAACATATATTTTGTGGCTTTGGGGTGAAGTGTTCTGAAGATGTCAATTAAGTCCATCTGATCTAGTGAGTCATTTAGGATTGCTGTTTCTTTGCTGAGTTTTTGTCTAGCGGATTTATCCAGTGATGTCAGTGGTGTATTAAAGTCCCCTACTATGATTGTATTGTTGTCGATCTCCCAATGGTTCAAACGTCGAGTTGCGTGGGCCTGGGCCGTGTGCAGTGGGAGCCTCCCACCACCCTAGTGTCACTGAAGAGCTCTGACACTAAGATGTGTGGTTGTTGTGGGTTGGTGGGAACCAGGCTCGCTCAGAGTCAGTGTTGTCAGCGCTCAATGTGGCCTCGTACGCGCCCTTAGAATCAGGGACCCTGCCTGCACCGTGCTGAAACAGAGACCCCCCTGAAGCGTGTTGAAAACTAGAGCCCCCTAGCGTGCGCCAGGAGTCAGAGTTCCCCAGAATCCAGTATCAGAGTCTCTGTTGCTTCGCGTGACCTTGCCTTGAGAATCAGGGTCCCTGTGTGCCCTTGCACCAGGAATTGGAGTCACTGGCTCTTAGTATGAATGCACAGGAAATCAGGATCTCAGGCGCAGGTGAAAAGAAACACAGTCAAGTCACTGGTGTTTGGTGCTACCACCTGCCCAGAGAATCGGGGTCCCTGGGCCTGTGATATGTGGGACAAATTCCCGGTGTTCGGTGTTCGCGCGATTGCTCCCAGTCCAGGGCTCAGAAGCCGGCAGTGCGCATAGGATCAGTTCCTGGGGTTCGCGCGATTGCTCCCAGCCCAGGGCTCCTGAACCCGGCCCTACGCGGGATCAGTTCCAAGGTGCTCGCGCACTTCCAGGCTAAAGTTCCTGGAGTGCTGAGGCCCCGGCAAGGGGTGGGTCTATCAGTTAGTTACTCTGGCGCTGCCCGCAAGCCTGCGGGAAGGGGGGATGGGCTCTGTTACTCACGGATCTGCCGCGGGGATTTCTGAACTTTTGGTGTCCGCAGGTCTGTAGCTGTGGTCACAGGTCTCTGTCCCCAGTGGCTGCAGGGTCCTGGTATGTGTCTGAGATCAGACTGGGTGGTGCTGAGGCCAGGATCCTAGTCTCAAGCAGCTCTGTTTCGCAAGATGGCGTGGTCGCCGTGCCTGTGCTGGCCGCCCAGGAGTGTCCGCGCAGGGAGCGGGACTCCGCAGCCTAAGACTGCCTGGTTTAGCAGCCCCTTAGAAGACCTGCAGAATCTAACTGTCCCTAGCTCATACACACACACCACACACGTCCACACACTCATCTATCACTTCCTTGCGCTCTCACACTCTCTCCCTCCCTACCTTCCTGCTGGTCGCCATTTTCCACTCCCTGGGTATCTGAGGGATATATTTTAAATGCTTCTTTTCTCCTTGTTTAACTTGGAAATATTTATTTTCATTTTCAGATACACTCACTCCCTAGAACAAGTTGAAGGAAGAATAGTATTTAATGTTTGAGTTTTGTAGTTATGATGTTGCACAAGTAAACAAGTACACAAGGATTATGTCTTCCTTCTTGATCTCTGAAATATGTATTCTTTTTTTTTCTTAGTGCAGTATTTAATTGAAATATGTATTCTGAGATACCTATCAAAGTGGAATCTACATTGGTGTCTTTCTAACCCAATAGATGAGTTTTAGCATATTTGAAGTAAAATTGTATCAAGCAGATTCTATTTACCTAAGAATTTCCATCTATCTATATATAAAAGCCTAAGCGACTGGCCAACTGGCTGGTAGCTATGACACACACTAACCATCAGGGGCAGACGCTCAACGCAGAAGCAGAAACCACAGGCATGGGAATGTGGAACAGACTGATGAATCTGGCGATCGATCACAGGGCCCCCAGATTGATTGCCCAGCAGAGGGAGGCCCCGCCCACCTGGCCAGGGCTCTGCGATCGATCTCTGCACAGAGGGCCAGGTAGCCTGGGCCTCCTTCTTTGGGGTGATCCATTGCAGGGCCCCCAGATCAATCGCCCAGCAAAGGGAGGCCCGTTGGGGCAATTGCAGGGCCCCCCCCAATTGATCTCCCCGCCGGCCGGTGGCCTGGGCCTCCCTCTTTAGGGAGATCGATTGTGGAGCCCCCCCATCGATCGCCCCACAGAAGGTGGCCTGGACCTCCCCCTGCGGGGCGATCATGGGGCAATGGCAGGCCCCCCGACTAATTGCTTTGCACTCACCTTGGGTGGCCCGGTGCCAGTGCATGTCATAGCGTGGTCGTCCAGAAGTTCATCCTGACAGTCGTTCTGCTGTTTGGTTGTTCAGTTGATATGCATATTACGCTTTTATTATTATAGACTAGAGGCCCGTTGCACAAATTCGTGCACCAGTGGGGTTACTTGGCCTGGCCTGTGGGGATCAGGTCAAAACCGGCTCTCCAACATCCCCTGAATGGTACTGGATTGCAAGAGGATGCAGGCCAAACTGAGGGACCTCACCGGTGCATGAATTGCACTGGGTCTCTAGTTATAATATAAATGTGTTTTTCCAGAAATATTTAGGATTTAGGAGATAACAAAAACGATACTTTAAAATGTTCTGTTGCTCCCTAACCTGTTTGGCTCAGTGGGTACAGCATCAGCCTGTGGACTGAAGGGTCCTAGGTTCGATCTGGTCAAGGGCACATGCCTGGGTTGAGGGCTCCATCCCCAGTGTGGGGTGTGCAGGAGGCAGCTGATCAATGATTCTCTCTCATCATTGATGTTTCTGTCTCTTCCTCTCCCTTCCTCTCTGAAATCAATAAAATATATTTTTTAAAAATGTTCTGTTACATTATTCTTATGTATCCACAAATGTGGCCTTCAGAAAAGAGCCAAGCCTATTGCATACTGGAAATAAAAGGGGGAACTGGAGGAGGTAGAAAGAAAGTAAACAAAAAGAGCCCTAATCCCAACAACAACAAAGTGTTGTTTTTTGTTTTTGTTTCTTATTTCTTCTTAGGTTATTGTTTTTCATGTTTCAAAGTATAGTCCAGAACCACCTGCACCAGAATTACTTGGAGGTCAAACTTCATTTCTAGGGGTGGGGCCCAGAAATTGTCATGAACTCCCCAGCTGACCCTAAGGCATGCTGAAGTTTGAAAACCACTACACTAGGGCATATGCAGTATAAACGCTATATTTTCCCTAGTTTCTCACAGCCACCGTTCTTCTCCCTCTTTTTGTCTCCCTATAGGAAAAAATGAAAATATCCAAGTGTAAAATTAATTAAGCTAAATCAATTTTGAAGAAAAAGTGGGAAGACTCACATTACTTGATTGAAGACTTACTATAAAACAAGAGGAATCAGATGGTAAGGTGTATGCCCAACTGATTTTGACAAAGTTATGAAAGCAATTCAGTAAAGGAAGGATATTCTTTTTAACAAATGATGCTGGAGTAATTGGAAGGCAGCTCTGCTCACCACTATACCACCAACACAAGTTGATGCTGGAGTAATTGGACACCCAAAGGCAAAAAATGAACTTTGACATAAAATGCAAACCTTATACAAAAGTCAACATAACTATATCATGAACTTATATGTAAAAAATTTAGAAATAAAATCATGGAAAAATCTTCAGGATCTTGGACTAGGCAACAAGTTCTCAGCCTCCACCCTCAAAGCACAATCCTAAAAGGAGAAATTGATATATTGGACTTCATCAAAATGAAAAACTTTTGCTTCAGAAAAAATTTAAGAGGAAGAAATTGAGACTTATTTGCAAATCATATATCTGATCAAACTAGAACATATAACAGTAAAAACAAAAAATCCAATTGCAAAAGATGTGACTAGGCTAAATGAATTTCACTAAAGAGGATAAATGGATAGCAAGTAAGCACATGGAAAGATGTTGAACTTAATTAGTCATCAGAGAATGCAAATTAAAATCACAATGATGTATTTCTACACATTTATCAGAATGCTTAAAAGAAAAGATATTGAAAATATCATGCTGTTGAACATATAAACTGGATTTCTCATCCTTGGCTGATAGAAATGAAAAATGAAATTTTAATAAAGTTAAACATACATGTACCATATGACCCAGCAGTTGAACTCATGTACATTTATTACAGAGATATGAAAAACTATGTTGGCAAGAAAACTTATACACAAATCTTCTTAGTGTCTTTCTTGTAATAGCTCAAAACTGGAAGCAACCCAGATGTCCTCCAATTGAGTGGTTAAACCAACCATCCATACTATGGAATACTACTATTCAATGTAAAGGAATAGACTATTGACACACACAACTTGAATGGACCTCAAGGGTATCATGATGAATTAAAAAAGTCTCAAAAGGTCACATAGGTATGATTGATTTATATAACATTCTTGAAATGACAAAATTATAGAAACAAAGAACAGATTAATGGTGACCAGGAATAGGGACTGGAGGGGTATGGGATATGTGTGACTATTAAGGGATAACACAAGCAGTTCCTTTGTGGTGATGGAACAATTCTATGTTATGATTGTGGTGTTGATTAAATGAATTCAAATATGTGCTAAAACTACACATACCCACAAATGAATGCATGTAAAATCTGAATAAGTTCTGCAATCTGATAAGGAGTATTGTACCATTGTATCATGTGAAACTGGGTACAGTCTGCAGTCTAATAAAGAGTATTATACCATTTTCAATATGTTGGTTTGGTTTTTGTGGTGGTTTTTGTTTGTTTTTAAATAGATTTTATTGATTTTTTTACAGAGAGGAAGGGAGAGGGACAGAGAATTAGAAACATCGATGAGAGAGAAACATCGATCAGCTGCCTCCTGCACATCCCCCACTGAGGATGTGCCCGCAACCGAGGTACGTGCCCCTGACCGGAATCGAACCCAGGACCCTTGAGCCCGCAGGCCGACACTCTATCCACTGAGCCAAACCGGTCAAGGCTGGTTTTTGTTTTTAATCTTTATTGTTGAGAACATTACAGATGTCCTCCTTTTTTCTCCCCATTATCCCCCTCCACCTGGTTCCTGCCCCACCCCTCCCTATTCTTTGTGTCCATAGGTAATGCATATATGCATATGTTTTTTGGTTAATCTCTTCCCACCCACCCTCTGCTTCCCTCTGAGATTTGTCAGCCTGTTCCATGTTTCCATGCCTCTGGTTCTATTTTATTCATCAGTTTATTTTGTTCATTAGATTCCTTGTTTGTTTATTTTTATTTTTAGATTCAGTTGTCAATAGCTAGATATTCATTGCTATTTTATTATTCCTATTTTTTTTATCTTTATCTTCTTCCTCTTCTTAAAGAATACCCTTCAACATTTCATGTAATACTGGTTTGGTAGTGATGAACTCCTTTAGCTTTTTCTTGTCTGAGAAGCTCTTTATCTGACCTTCAATTCTAAATGATACCTTTGCTGGGTAGAGTAATCTTGGTTGTAGTTCCTTGCTATTCATCACTTAGAATATTTCTTGCCACTCCCTTCTGGCCTGCAAAGTTTCTGGTGAGAAATCAGCTGACAGTCATATGGGTGCTCCCTTGTAGGTAACTAACTGCTTTTCTCTTATTGCTTTTAAGATTCTCTCTTTATGATATGTTTCGGTGTGTGCCTATTTGGGTTCCTCTTGTTTAGGACCCTCTGCACTTCCTGGACTTGTAAGTCTATTTCTTTTACCGGGTAGGGTGGTCTGGGCAGAATCCAGGAGAGACTGATTTGTGTGGCTCTGGAGCACTGGCCATTCCCCCACTTTACACGAGTCTGCCCTGCATCCCGCCCCCTCACTAGCCCCACCCTCCTGATTCCTGGTGTCCCTGCATGCTGAGCTCAGGCTTTTGAGTAGGTCCAGGCAGAATCTAGGAGAGAAAGTTGTGTGGCTCTAGGGCAGCGGTTCTCAACCTGTGGGTCGCGACCCCTTTGGTGAACGAACGACCCTTTCACAGGGGTCGCCTAAGACCATCCTGCATATCAGATATTTACATGACGATTCATAACAGTAGCAACATTACAGTTATGAAGTAGCAACGAAAATAATTATATGGTTGGGTCACAACATGAGGAACTGTATTTAAAGGGCCAGAAGGTTGAGAACCACTGCTCTAGGGCAAGGGCCATCTTTCTCTCACATGCCTGACTGAAACCACCATGTCTCTGCAGAGCCCTACCTTCACATGGCCAAATTTTGGTCTGTTGGGGTCTGATGAACTCTGCTGGCTTCACCTAGCTGACTCCCTGAGACCCTGTCCCATCAAAAAGGTCTGCGTGTACCTGGTGGGTGGTTGCTGGCCTTAGTGTACCCCAGGACTTTTGCTGAGTGGTCTCAGACCCAGTACTGGCACAGAGTTTTAATCTGTATCAATCTGGTGAACACCACTTGGCCCTACCTGGTAAACATAGATGTTAAAATCCTCAACAAAATATGGAGTATACTGAATCTAGCAATGCATTAAAAAGGATCATACACTATGATCAGATGCAATTTTTTCCTGGGGTGCAAGTTTGGTACAATACCCCCCAAATCAATTAACATTACACATCACGTAAACGAATGAGTGATAAGAATCTTATTATCAGATCATATTAATTGGTGCAGAAAAAGCATTTGATAAAATCCAGCACCCATTAAAATAAAAACGCTCAGCAAAGTGGGAACAGAGGGAACGCATCTCAACATAATATAAGCCATATATTACAATCCTACAGTTATCATACTCAATGGGGAAAACTAAAAGCATTTCCCGGAAGATCAGAGCAAGACAGAGATTTTCACTTTCACCACTCTTATCAACAGAGAACTGAAAGTCCACAGCTATCAGAAAGAAGAAGACATAAAAGGCATCCAAATTGGAAAGGAAGAAGGAAAACTCATTATTTGCAAATGACAATGATGCAGTATATAGCGAATCCTAAAGTTTCCACCAAAAACTACTAGAACTGATAAATAAATTCAGTAAAGTAGCAGGATACAAAATAAATATCCAGAAATTGGTTGCATTTTTATACACCAATAATGAACTATCAGAAAGGGAAACTAAGAAGACAATATATTCACAATAGCTTCAAAAAAATAAAATAGGATACCTAGGAATATATTTAATCAATGAGATAAAAGATTTGTACTCAGAAAATTATTATTTCAAATATTTTTTTTTTTTTGCCCTAGCCTGTTTTGCTCATTAGATGGAGCGTTAGCCTGCAGACCAAACGGTCCTGGGTTCGATTCCAGTCAAGGGCACGTACCTCGGTTGCAGGCTCCTCCCCAGCCCAGGCCCATGCAGGAGGCAACCAATTGATGTGTTTCTCTCACGTTGACATATCTCTCTGTCTTTCCCTCTCTCTTCCACTCTCACTGAAAAATCAATGGAAAAATATCCTCAGGTGAGGATTTAAAATTTTTTTTTATTGATTTTAGAGAGAGAGGACGGGAGACAGAGAGAGAAGAAACATCGATCAGCTGCCTCCTGCATGCCCCCCAGCGGGGATCGCACTTGCAACCTGGGCATGAGCCCTGAGGTGGAATTGAACCAGCAACCTCTTGGTGCATGGGGTGATGCTCAATCAACTAAGCTACACCAGCCAGGGCTATACTCAAAGAACCCAAATAGACACTTTTAAAAAGAGGACATACAGAAGGCCAAGAGATATGAAAAGATGCTCAAAGTCACTAATCATCCGAGAGATGCAAATCAAAACAACGAGGGATCATGTTACACCTATCAGAATGGCTATCATCAACAAATCAACAAACGACAAGTGCTGGCGAGAATGTGGAGAAAAAGGAACCCTCGTGCACTGCTGGTGGGAATGCAGACTGGTGCAGCCACTGTGGAACACAGTATGGAGTTTCCTCAAAAAACTGAAAATGGAACTCCCATTTGACCCAGTGATTCCACTTCTAGGAATATATCCCAAGAAACCAGAAACGCCAATCAGAAAGGATATCTGCACCCCTATGTTCATAGCAGCACAATTCACCATAGCTAAGATCTGGAAACAGCCTAAGTGCCCATCAGCGAGCAGATGAGTGGATTAGAAAACTGTGGTACATCTGCACAATGGAATACTATGCTGCTGTAAAAAAGAAGGAACTCTTACCATTTGCAACAGCATGGATGAAACTGGAGAGCATTATGCTAAGTGAAATAAGCCAGTCAGTGAAAGAAAAAGAAAAAATACCACATGATCTCACTCATTTATGGATAATAAAGACCATTATAAACTAATGAACAAAAATAGATACAGAGGCAGAGAAGTATCGAACAGACTGTCAAACTACAGCAGGAAAGCCGGGGAGGGTTGTGGGGGGAGGTAAGAGATAAACCAAAGGACTTGTATGCATGCATATAAGCATAATCAATGGACGTCAGACACTGGGAGGGGGTTGAGGGCATGTGTGGTGGTGGGGGGCCGGAGGATGGGGGATGGGGGAAGGGGCGGGGGTAGGGGAGGCCGGGGGAAGGGCAATGGGGAAAAACAAGGAGACATATGTACTACTAATTGTAATACTTATAAAATTTAATAATTTAATAAATAAATAAATAAAGTAAAGCATAGGGAATGTTGTCAGTAATATTGTGATAACTTTGTATAGTACCAGTTGGATACTGGAAGTATTAAGGGGAAACCTATGTAGTGTATGATTGTCTAACCACTAATCTGTACACCCAAAATCGATATAAAATAATATTGCAAGTAAACTGTAATTGAAAAACAATTTACTTTTTTTGAATTTTTTCTGAACACATACATTTTATGTTCAAACCAGGGTAGGCATAACTTTGTGTAAGAAGGTGAACTGAACACTTCAATATAATTTCTTATAGATGAATAATTCACACTTCCAGCATATGTACAAAATAAAGAATTTAAAGGTCATCGTTACATTTAGTATTTGCAATTTTGTATGTATGCTGGCCAAGTATATAAAACTAGAATATTTTCAAGAAAATTTTACTCAGAACATTTACCTTGATAGAGCATATTTTGTGCCACAAAATAACAAGTTTTAATTTACTGAAATCATCAGAAATATGTTCTTTGCAACAAAAGCAGTGCTTAAGTCTAAATGCCTATATTATTAAAAGACAAGAATCTTAAGTAAGTCAGCTATCCTACCTTAAGAAACCTGAAAATAAAGAGCAAAAGAAAGTGAAAGCAAGCAGAAGACAGGGAATAATATAGATAAGAAGAGAAATAAATGGAATATTAGACAGACTATAGAGAAAAATCAACGAAACCTAAAGGGAGATGATCAACAGAATTGATAACTTTCTGGCCAGACCTATCAAGATAAAAATGAGACGACTTAAATATTCCCAATATCAAGAACCTCAGAAGTCACACCACTACTAATTACGCAGGCATTCAAAGGATAACAAAGGAATACTGTTAAACAAACTGTAAGGACTGGTATATCTGATGCTGAATGAGGACATCACCTCAGTCAGGATATAGCTCCCATAATGTGTGATCAAAGCCTCCCTCACAAAGGAGTCCCTAAGTACCATCACGTGACCACTTCCAGAGCTTTCATCTGGAGCCCCCCCCCCCCCAAATATCCCCCTTCGTCATCCTATCCATTCCATGGTGTTGTTGATTGTGTTTTGAGTGTCTACTAAGCAAAGGTTCTACGGTGGCCTCTCAGGAACTGTCCCGCCCTAGGCCTCGTTCTGGGACCCTCGGCCATCTTTCCCAGTTTCCCTGCAGAAACATGTCTCCCGCCTCACATTTGAAAATCCCACGTCATAATGCAGCAGGTCTGCCTCAGGGTCTGTGAAAAGGTCACCAAGGTGCAAGCTGACTGCAGGTCAGGCCTTTCTTTCGTCACCTTAGGGGCCTCGCCCGTTGCCAGGGGGTGTGGTCCGTTGCTCAGTCCGGTCCCCCCCGCTGCTCAGTCCGGTCCCCCCGCCGCTCAGTCGGCCGACAGGAAGAGGAGGAGCCACACTTCAGCAGCCATCGCCCTCGTGGCCGCCGTCTACGAAGCACACATGGGGTCATCTGTGTCCAAGGCTGCCCTCGAAGCGACCACGGATGAGCTCGTGGAACCAGACTCGAGACACCTAGATGGTGAGTAGAAGGTCCAGTGGGGACGACTCACCAGACTAAAGTAGGAGGAGTAGGAAGTCTAGTGATCTGAGGGCCTCTAAATGGCGGGTGGGTGGTACCCCACTCCCCTCCCCTCCCCCTCCCGGCTTTCCGCTCCCCGCTCCTCGCCGCTGTAGGACTGGTCACCTTTGATTGGGCCTAGAAGAGAACTACTGGACTTTTAAACTCCAAACTAGAAGTTATTCAAGTAGCTTAGGGCACAAGAGGTGGGGGAATAACAACACAGGCTTCTGCGAAAAGTCTCAATTCCAAAGGCCACCCCAGGCCCCATGACATTCAGTGGGTCTTCTGAAATAAAGGGAGGAAAAGTTTATCAAGCAGATCTTCCCTGCCAGGCTGCTGTGGCTCAGTGGTTGAGCATCCACCCATGAACCAGGAGGCCATGGTTGGATTCCCCGTCAGGCACATCCTCAGTTTCCGGTTCCACCCCTACTACGGGCCGTGGGGAGGCAACTGACCAATGAGTCTCATCATTGATGTTTCTATCTCCCTCTCCCTTCTCTCTGAAATAAATTTTAAAAAACCTATTAAGATCTCTTACCCCTTGAGACAGCATGGAGGGACCTGGGGAGCATTATGCTAAGCAAAATAAACCAGTTAGAGAAAGAGAAGTATGATACAATCTTACTTTTATGTGGAATCTAATGAAGAAGAGAAACTGATGCACTACAAAACAGATCCAGAAACATTGAAACAGGTAACAGACTGATGTATTTCAGAAGGGGTGGGGGAAGAGATTAAACAAAGAATTTATATGCATATATGCATAGCCCATGGAAAAACAATGGTGCCTGGAAGGCCTGGGGAGAGCGCCCGGAGGTCAAATGGGAGGGGGGAAGAAGGAGACATTGGTAATACACTCAACAATAACGTTTAAAAAGTTTTGAAAAAAAGCAGATCTTCCCATAGGCAATCCTAATTTAAGTTTCATGAATAGGCTTTAGGGTTTCCATGGCAACCTTTTTTGTGTTCCCTGTGAATGTTTCCAGGGGAAAGAATTTTGATTCTTACAGTTAGCTTTTGCTCAAAGACAGAAGAGATCTCCCCACTCCCTATTGTTGAGTCCATTGTGAGTAGGGACTTTATAAATATTATGTGCTGTTGGCTATATACATAAATCCTACTGCTTTTAAAACCTTCATAACTGACTCATTCTTTTGATCACCTCTTATTTTGGTATTTTTGGTATTTTCCTTTAAAACTCCATTGACTTAATATGTATTTGCCTTCTGAAATGTTATCTAATCCTCATGACAATGTACATGTATCACAGCAACTAACAGTTCACTAAGTGAAACAAGTTAATTTTCTTTATATATATACTAGAGGCCCATTTCAGGAATTTGTGTATGAGTGGGGTCCTGCCAGCCAGCCTGGCCCAATTGGGGAGGATCCGGGCTGGGCCTGTTGGGAGGAGGAGATGGCAGGAGCCGCCGCCCCCCTGGTCAGGACCCCATCAGGGCCGGGCTGGCTGGGGAAAGGGCCCACCATGATTGGGGTTGGGGGGCCGATTGGGGGTCAGCGGCCTGGGAGAGGGGCCATGGGTCTTTGGCTGACCGGCCCTACCCCTTATTGGGGTGAGGGGCTGATGGGGGGGGGGGGGAGCTGCAGGAGGTTGGCTGGCTGGCCCCGCCCCCAATTGAGGTGGGGGGTGTGACTAGGGGTGGGGCGGCCAGGGGGAGGGGCTGCAGGAGGTTGACTGGCCAGCCCCACCCCCCATTGAATTGGGGTGTGACTAGGGGTGGGGCGGCCAGGGGGAGGGGCTGCAGGAGGTTGACTGGCCAGCCCCACCCTCCATTGAGGTGGGGGTGTGGCTAGGGGTGGGGCGGCCAGGGGGAGGGGCTGCAGGAGGTTGACTGGCCAGCCCCACCCCCCATTGAGGTGGGGGTGTGACTAGGGGGTCTGGCGGCCAGGGGGTGGGGCTGCAGGAGGTTGGCCAGCCAGCCCCACCCCAATTGACGTGGGGGCTGTGGCCAGGGGTGGGGCGGCCAGATGAAGGGGCTGCCGGAGGTTGGCCGGCCAGCCCCGCCCCCTATTGGGGTGGGGAGGTTGGCCTGGGGGAGGGACTGCAAGCTGATCACAGCGGTGAGGGCCCATGGGGGGCGTGGCTGGCCAGGGGGAGCGGCTGCAGGCTGATCAGGATGGTGGGGGCCCATTGGGGGTGTGGCCGGCTGGGGGAGGGGCTGCAGGAGGTTGGCCAGCCCGCCCCCCCCCGCCCCCTATTGAGGTGGGGTGGGGGTCAGGGGCGGGGCTGGCCAGGGGGAAGGGCTACAGGCCGATTAGGGTGGTGGGGGCCATCAGGGGCGTGGCCAGCGAGGGTAGGGACTGCAGGAAGTTGGCTGGCCAGCCCTGCCCCCTATTGAGGTGGGGGGTGCGATCATGGGTGGCCTCTCACATGATGTTTCTCTGTCCCTCTCCCTCTCTCTTCTACTCTCCCCAAAAAATCAATGGAAAAATACTCTCGGGTAATAAAAAAATAAAAGGTCAGATGTAAAGTGACACTACAGACTACAAAGACACTGCCATGAACCTTCATGGTATGACACTTTCCTTAAGAGAGGCAGTATCGCCCTAGCCTGTTTTGCTCAGTGGAGAGAACTGAAGGGTCCCAGGTTCTATCCCAGTTGGGGGCACATGCCTGGGTTGCGGGCTCAGTCCAACATGTAGGAGGCAGCCAATCAATGATTCCTTCTTATATTTGATGTTTCTTTTTCTTTTTTTACAATTGATGTTTCTATCTATCTCTTCCTCTCTGAAATAATCTATATATTTTATTTAATAATATATATTAAATATATATTTAATAATATATATATTAAAAAAAGAGGCAGTATGACGTAATGATTAATGTCTTGGTGTCCGAGGTCAAACAAACCTGATTCCAAAGCCCAGCCCTGAGACTTAAGTATTTGTATGTCCGTTACTTACCTTCTTTTTAAAAAAATATTTTTATTGATTTCAGAGAGGAAGGGAGAGGAAGAGAGAGATAGAAACATCAATGATAAGAGAGAATCATTGATCAGCTGCCTCCTGCACCCCCCTACTGGAGATCGAGCCCGCAACCCAGGCATGTGCCCTTGACCGGAATCAAACCCGGGGCCCTTTGGTCCTCAGGCTGACACTCTATCCACTGAGGCAAACCAGTTAGGGCTGTTACTTTACCTTCTTGAGTCCTATTCACTTAACAATTATTTACCATAACCCGTTAGATAGCAACGACTGTGCTGGGTCTCGGGAATATAGTGGTGACATAATCGGACACAGTCCCTACCATCATCAAGTATATAGAGCAATAGGATAGACAGGCATTAAATGTCATGTAATATGTCATTACAAATTGATACTTATAATGCAGAAAATGTTCTGTAGTCCCTTTGTTAGTTCTCTGAGGTTTGATTGCATCTGTATTTCCAGTAAAGCTAACGATTTTGGTTTTGAAAGTTAGTTCTCAGCCTGCATTGTAATGCTTGTCACTGTCTTCTAATTTAGATCTCACTCACTACATTAATGCATCAAACATGGGTGTCAAACGCCTGGCAGATGTTCTTTCTCAGAAGGCGAAGAGCAGCAGCTGGATAGTGGTGTTCAAAGCCCTGGTTACTGTTCATCACCTTATGGTGCATGGAAACGAGGTGAGTGTGGTGTTTATACAATGGTAGTCTTTTCCAACTGCAGAAATGTTCTTGGTTTGGCAAAGGCTTAACCACCTTTTACTTTCAATTGTGACAAGTAGGGGAAGTAATAGCAGTGGGTATTAGAAAAACTGATTCTTCTTCATTTTTTGCATATGACTATCTTTGTAATCAGTATTTGAGGTACATACTATTACTTTAGCTACTGGATAAAAAAGTGGACAATAGATTGGATATTACACTCAATTCTTTAGATGATTTAGACCAGTGGTTCTCAACCTTCTGGCCCTTTAAATACAGTTCCTCATGTTGTGACCCCAACCATAAAATTATTTTCGTTGCTACTTCATAACTATAATTTTGCTACTGTTATGAATCATAATGTAAATATCTGATATGCAGGATGGTCTTAGGCGACCCCTGTGAAAGGGTCGTTCGACCACCAAAGGGGTCGTGACCTACAGGTTGAGAACTGCTGATTTAGACCAAAAAAGAGAAAGCCCTCAAAGATGTATTGTTACACATCTGACAAAGGGTTAATATCCAAAATATATAAGGAACTTAACAAAAGGAAGACAAAGAATTAAAAAATGGGCCAAGGACCTAAATAGACATTTGTACAAAGGGGACATACAGATGGCCAAGAGGCATATGAAAATAGCTTAAAGTCACTGTTCATCTGAGAGATGCAAATTAAAACGACAATGAGGTATCACCTCACACCTGTCAGAATGGCTGTCATCAACAAATCAACAAATGACAAGTGCTGGCAAGGGTGTGGAAAAAAGGGAACCCTCGTACACTGCTGGTGGGAATGCAGACTGGTACAGCCACTATGAAAACAATACGGAGTTTCCTCAAAAAATTAAATATGGAACTGCCATTTGATCCCACTTTTAGGAATATATCCTAAGAATCCCAAAACACTAATCAGAAAGAATGTATGCACCCCTGTGTTCATAGCAGCATAATTTACAATAGCTAAGATCTGGAAACAGCCCAAATGCCCATCATTAGATTAGTGGATAAAAAAAGTCATAGTACATTTATACTATGGAATACTATGCAGGATCTCTTACCCTTTGAGACAGCATGGAGGGACCTGGAGAGTATTATGCTAAGCAAAATAAGCCAGTCAGAGAAAGACAAGTTTCACATGAAATCACTCATATGTGGAATCTAAAGAACAAAATAAACTGATGAACAAAATAGATCCAGAGATGTAGAAGCATAGAACAGACTGCGGAATCTCAGAGGGAAGGTAGGAGTGGGTGAGAAGAGAGCAACCAAAGAACTTGTATGCATATATGCATAGCCCATGGACACAGACAATAGGGTGGTAAAGGCCTGGAGCCGGGTGGGGGTGGGTTAGAGGGGATCAATGAGGGGAAATAGGGACATATGTAATACTTTCAACAATAAAGATTTTTTTAATAAATGTATTTCTACCTAACTGCTTTACTTTACCAGGAGAAACTCGATACCTGTGTATATTACATCACCTGTCCACCTCACATACAAACACTCTTTGTATTTTATAGAACAACTGAAGTGTTCTATAACAAATTATTTTCTACTTCAAATTAACATTTTATCTCAGTAAGCTTTGCATTGAAAAATTAGGATTTAGCCCCATCTGGTTTGGCTCAGTGGACAAAGCATCGGCCTGCGGACTGAAGGGTCCCAGGTTCGATTCCAGTCAAGGGTACATGCCTGGGTTGCGGGCTCGATCCCCAGTGTAGGGTGTGCAGGGGGCAGCCAATCAATGATTCTCTCTCATCATTGATGTTTTTCTCTCTCTCCCTTTCCCTTCCTCTCTGAAGTCATTAAAAAATTTTTTTAAAAAAATTAGGATTTAGAAATTTCCTGGATTTTGAAACTTATAAAGCAACAGTAATTACATAATATGGTGTTGATAAAAATAGAGCATTTTAATAAATGGAACTCAGTAGAGAGAGCTCAGAAGTAGAACTCTGCTTGTTTGGGAGCTTGGGGGAATGTATGGAATTTAAAATAAAGTCTTTGGTACAAGTAACATTCATATAGAGAAAATAGAATGAGATCTTTATTTTAATCCTTATACCAAAATAAATTCCACATGAAGGAAATATCTATATATGCAAAACCCTAAATTTTAAAATCAAAGAAAATGTAGGAGAATATGGTGATGACCTTTTAGTAGGGAAGACACCATAAAGTTGGAATAAGATTTTATATATTACAGACAAAAGATTGATATTCAGAATGCATTATCCATAAGAAAATGGCAGTACAATGCAATAATGAACAAAAAAATAAATAAAACGAACAGAGAATTTATAGAAAAGGAAACCAGAATGGCTGATAACCCTCAGAGAACATGCTCAGAGAAGCAAAATTGAAAATGCATGGCAGCATCAAGAGTTGTGAAGACCTTAAGAAAATGTTAGATGACATGTAAATATTAGTTGTTGCAGTTTATCACTGTCAAAGGAAAGCATTGAGACATGTTTAGTAAAACTGAAAATGCCCAGCGACCCAGCAAGCCCACTACTCATAGCATATCCTATCTAATAAAGAAGGAATATGCTAATTGAACATCAGGCCCTCAAAAAGATGGCAGCGCCCACAGCCAATAAAGGGAATATACTAATTGACTGCCACACCCTTAAAGATGGCGGCACCCAGTCCTCTCAGCCCCACGGGGGCAGCAGGCATGCAGCAAGGCCGGGCCCGCCCCTAGGCGGGTCCAGCTGCTCTGCACATCTGCCCTTGGAGTCCCCCAGTCCCCTCAGCCGCCCAGGGCCAGCCCAAGGCGCAGGCAAGCCTTAGATGGCGGCTGCCCAGCCGCCCAAGGTCAGCCTGAGGCGCAGGCAAGCCTCGGATGGCAGCTGCCCAGCCGCCCAGGGCTGCCCAAGACTCAGGTAACTAAGGCTGGCCAAGGCTTGTGCTGCTGGCAGTGGCAGCAACAGAGGTGTGATGGGGGCATTGCCTTCCCCTGATCACCGGGTTGCCTCCCACCCCTAAGGGCTCCTGGACTGTGAGAGGGGGCAGGCCGGGCTGCGGGACTCCCCCCTCCAGTGCATGAATTGTCATGCACCTGGCCTCTAGTTTATAATATTTAGAAAGAAGAAATCACCCCAATAGCAATCATAGGGAACAGATAACCAAAATGAGGTGCATTTATACAATGAAATACTACACTGCACGAAATACAATCTATATCAACGAGGCTAGATCTCAAAAAGCAATGCTAATAGAGGAAGTAAGTTACAAAATGGTAGAGTATAATATCATTTATATGTTTTTAAAATGCACTTAATATTTTCCATGGAATAAATAATATATGACACTATAATGGAAATAGACTAAAGATAGCACATTAAAATCACAATATAGGTATCTTCAGGTAGGAGAAGGAAATTGACCTGAAGGATGAGGCTAAAGGGCATTTTTAACTTTATCTGTAATACTTTAATCCTCTTATTTTAAAAATAGATTTGAAGAAACAAATATGTCAGAAAGCAGTTGTCATTTCTGGGTAGTGGGGTGGGGTACACAGATGTATAAAAATTTTATTTCTCTGTAAATTAAAGTATTAAGTGATTTACTATTAATTAAAATAATCAATTCTGTAATTAAGTAAATGTTCCAAAGATCAAAAAGGGGGAATGGCTAGATAGAAAGTCTGGGGGTGGGGGGAAGCATGTGTATACACATGAGCTTTGCTGTTTAATCCTTTGTGTACTTGGGAGGTATATGCACAGAAGACAACACTGCAGGCCCTTATGCTGTGTAGATCAGGATATGATCCTGCTCACCTTAATGCTCATGAAGTATATAGAAGCTGTAGGATAGAATTATGTTAAGAATTCATTCCCAATGACAAAATCATTCATGAACTCTATTTGTGGACAAACTAATTTTTGGATTTGGCACATTTTTTTGACAGCGTTTTATCCGTCATCTTGCATCTCGAAGCTCTTTGTTCACTTTACACAGCTTCCTGGATAGCAGTGTCGTAGAAGGTAAGATGGTTCTTTTATGGAAATATTTCTATGTGGCCCGGCCAGCATGGTTCAGTGGTTGAGCAGCGACCTGTGAACCAGGAGGTGAGGGTTCGAGTCCCGGTCAGGGCACCTGCCCAGGTTACAGGCTCATCCCCCAGTGTGGGGCGTGCAGGAGGCAGCAGCCGATCAATGATTCTCTCTCATCATTGATGTTTCTTTCTCTTTGTCCCTCTTCCTTCCTCTCTAACATCAATACAAAAATGTAAAAAAAAAATATTTCTACGTGGCAAGGAGGGAAAAGTTCTGAAAATCATGCATGTTTAAGAAAATGGTTCTAGCCGTAACCGGTTTGGCTCAGTGTATAGAGCATTGGCCTATGGACTGAAGGGTCCCGGGTTCGATTCCGGTCAAAGGCATGTACCTTGGTTGCGGGCACATCTCCAGTAGGGGGTGTGCAGGAGGCAGCTGATGGATGTTTCTCTCTCATCGATGTTTCTAACTCTCTATCCCTCTCCCTTCCTCTCTGTAAAAAATCAATAAAATATATTTAAAAAAAAAGAAAATGGTTCTAAATTATAAAGGGTGTGGTGTATTATACATTTTATAATGGTAAATAATTTCTAAATTCATTGGTACAAAATATTTGAATACTTACTAGGAATAACAGAATATGCTATGTGCTAAAGTCAGAGGAAACTGAACTGTCCACTATTTACTCAGTAAGGCCTTCGTTGCTCAGTCTTCCAAAAATCGTGGCACAACCCTATGTCCCCTCTCTGCCTGAGTTTTATCCTTTCCACTTCTCACTAGCCATCTCTGCGTTTTTCTTTTCTTTTGCTTGTCTATGAGTCCTACATTGGAATATAAGCACCATGAAGACAGGGATTTTTGTTCATTTTTTTTCACTGTTGAACTTCCAACATCTAGAACAGTGCCTGGCTCAGTAGGCAGTTGAATGGATAAATAAATTGAATAAATGAATCAGGGTATGTTTGAGCCTGGCCAGCATGGCTAGTGTTTGAGTGCCAACCTATGAACCAGGAGGTCATGGTTTGATATGCCCAGGTTGCAGGCTTGATCCCCAGTGTGGGGCGCGTAGGAGGCAGCCAATCAGTGATTCTCTCTCATTGATGTTTCTATAATTCTCTCCTCCCTTCCTCTCTGAAATCAGTAAAAATATATATATTTTTTAAAAAAGTATGTTTGGAAGTTGAGTAGTGAGAAGTTGAGTTTCCTTCATGGCCCCTTTTTCTCTATTTTGCCTATGAAGTAGGGAACAAGGTCATTTTCTGCATGGAGGGAGGGTAGGGAAGGGATGACTACAATGAGATGGGGAGTTTTAGAAAAATGCTAAGAATTTACAATAGTTTTTGTAGAAATGTGAAAAAAATCGATAAAGTTTAATTATTTCCTCTGTTCAGGAATGTCACCATCAGCACCACATCATGAGGTTATATCAAGGCTTTGAGGAAATAAAAAATAATCAGTAGAAATTTGAGGAATATTGGACTAGATGATTAATAAAGGCTATTCTAGCTTTTGTACTTCAAAGATAATTGTTGAGGTATATGGGTGAATGTAGAATGAGAGGTCTTTGCATTTATTGACATACTAGAGGCCCAGTGCACGAATTCATGTATGGGTTGGGTCCGGCTGGCCTGGTTCCAATCAGGGGGGATCAGGACTGGGCCTGTCAGGAGGAAGAGATGGTGGGAGGTTGGCCACCCCCGCCCCTGAACGGGGTGGGTGGGGAGTGCCCATCAGGGGCCAGTGGCCTGGGGGAGGGGCCATGGGTGGTTGGCCAGCTGGCCCTGCCCCTGATTGGGGTGGGGGACTGATCTGGGGTGGGGGGAGGGGCTGCAGGCTGATCAGGGTGGTGGGGGCCCATTGGGGGTGTGGCTGGCTGAGGGGAGGGGCTGCAGGAAGTTGGCTAGCCAGCCCTGCTCCCTATTGGGGTAGGGACGGTGTGGTCAGAGGTGGGCCTATCGTGGTTGGGCAGGCTGATTGGGGGTGGGGCTGGTGGGAGGTGGGAAGGGTGGGGGTGTTTGGCCGGCAGGCCCCGCTTTTGATCATGGTGGGAGAGTCCGATCAGGGGCAGGCTAGCAGTGGGGAGGGGCCGTGAAGTTGGCCGCTGACCCCACCCCCTGATTGGGCTAGTTCGCTGGCCACAGTGGGCATCATAGTGACCAGTTGTTAGGTTAAGGTTATTATGGCCGTTAGGGTAGCTGCCTTTTTATATATATATATATAGATAGATAGATAGATATTGCAAATGGTTAATATTGGTTAAATTAGAAATAATGAAAATACGTTCTTTTTAGGCTATGCCATGTCCGCCTACATCAGACGATACAGCAGGTTTTTGAATGAAAAGTCACTCGCATATAGACTGATCGGATATGATGTCACCAAAACCAAGAGAGGGTCAGTAAATATCATTAGTTTGTAAGCAAGAAATACAGAAATACATATGTGCTCTAATATGTAGTTTGTAAAAACAACAACTGTATTTCAAGATGTTGATGTCATAGTGCTTCTAAAACTCTTAATTATTAATGTTATAAATTTCTTTGATCTTTTATAGGCTGAATGGCTTCATGAGAAATATGAATACTAAAGACCTGCTAAACACACTTCCAGTTATTCAAACTCAGTTTGACGCTCTGCTTAGTTTTAATGTAAGAGCTTTATAAATCCTTTATCAAAATACTGGTAAACTAGAGGCCCGATGCACAAAATTTGTGCACTGGGTGGGGGGTGTCCCTCAGCCCAACCTGCACCTTCTCCAATCTAGGACCCTTCGGGGGATGTCTGACATCCCTCTCAAAATCCAGGACTGCTGGCTCCTAACCACTCACCTGCCTGCCTGCTTGCCTGCCTGCCTGATTCCCCTTACTTCTTTTGCCTGCCTGCCTGCCTGATCAGCCCCTAACCACTCCCCTGCTGCCTGACTGATGCCTAACTGTTCCCCTGCTGGCCTGATCACCCCCAACTGCCCTCCCCTGCTGGCCATCTTATGGTGGCCATCTTGTGACGACATGAGGGCGCGGGGGCCACCTAGGCTTTTATTAATATAGATGGCATTGTTTGTAGGTGGGGGAAGAAATTTTTTTTAACTGTGGTGATAATTGATTACTCTTTTACTTAATTTCCAGGCAAATGCAAATGAACTAACTAATCGTATAATACATGCTGCTTTCATGCTCCTCTTTAAGGATTCTCTTCGCCTCTTTGCAGCCTATAATGAGGGAATTCTCAATGTGCTAGGTAGGCTAAAGAATAAACATTATATACTTTTAAAAACTGGTAAAACAGTTTATTTGTAAAAATCTTTACGTCTATATTTAGACTCATTTGTTTTATTTTTTTCCTGTTTTTTTACTTTTTATTTTATTATTTTTTAGAAATCTTTATTGTTGAAAGTATTACATATGTAACCTCCCCCCCCATTGACCCCCTCCAGCCCACCTCCACCCCCCACCCCAGGCCCTCATCACCCCATTGTCTGCAGCCATGGGTTATGCATATATGCATACAAGTAGACTCATTTGTTTTAGGTTCAAAATAGAGGATACTTGCATGATCATATATATTTTTAAATGAGACATTATATTGTTCTTTTGATTAAAAATTTGCTTAATTAGCCACAGAACTTTTCAGTATTTTTATGTGCTAACTGACATTTTGGAGAAATTTACTAGGGAATCAACATGGGTTGCCATCTTTCTGCATTAAGGCCCACTCCACCAAGGTCAAAAATACAGTTCTGATTTTTCTAGGAAAATAATAAGTAATTGGTTTTTTTTAATACAGGCATATATTTCTTAGTCTTTTCATGAATTATCTGTCATTATTTCACCCTAGTGAATTATTATTTCATAGGAAGGGTTCTCCAGACTTCATTGATAAGAATTTGAGATTTTTCTTACACTTAAAAGTACCTAGCACATTTATAGAGTTATAAAAGAGTGGGAAGTACAGCCTCTTCCCTGAGAGAATTCAAAATGATTACATACTAGAAGTTGTAGAAATTGAATCTAAATTA
The DNA here is from genome assembly GCF_963259705.1 of Myotis daubentonii. Classification (NCBI taxonomy): domain Eukaryota; kingdom Metazoa; phylum Chordata; class Mammalia; order Chiroptera; family Vespertilionidae; genus Myotis; species Myotis daubentonii. The sequence continues at coordinate 9,600,839 of NC_081861.1, read as the reverse complement.
TCCAAAAAAACTCTATGCTATTAAATTCTAGATGTGCCCAGCTGGTGTGGCTCAGTGGTTGAACATTGACCTATGAACCAGGAGGTCATGGTTCAATTCCCAGTCAAAGCACATGCCCGGGTTGTGGGCTCGAGCCCCAGTAGACAGCCGATCATGATTCTCTCATCATTGATGTTTCTCTCTCTCCCTATTCCTTCCTCTCTCTGAAAACAATAAAAACATCTTTTTAACAATTCTAGGTGTATTTTCAGCACCAGTGTTTGGCAGGCAGTAGTTACCCCATAAAAATCTTTTAAATATATATATTGAGTAGTGTTGTTTTTTTAAAACAGAAAATAACTGTATTAAAACTATAATTATTTTGCCCATGAAGTCCTGGGAGGGGGAGCGGGTGTGGGGTGGAGGGGGTCAATGGGAAAAAAAGGGAGGGGGCATCTGCAATAATTTCAAAATAAAGATACATCTTTTTAAAACTATTAATTATTTTGTATAAGTTAAATTCACATCCAAAATCAGCTTAAAATAGTATCATTAGAATGGAGTGAAACTTGAAAATTCCTAAGTTATTGGCTCCTTCATGGCAATTTTTTTCTATTTTTAGGCAAGTTCTTTCACATGACGAAGCGCCAGTGCAACGAAAGTCTGGACATGTACATCCAGTTCCTCGCAGGAACAACCAAATTTGAACAGTTCCTGAAGGTTGCAGAGGTATACAACTCTTTCTAGCCAAGGCTTTTCTATTTTCTATATTAGTTTAATATCCAACATAACTTTCCCCCCCTACCACCACCACCACCACCACACAAACACACAGAAATTCGTATTAGTTTTAACTGTTTTGTAAACAGTAAAACTAAAAAAAAAAAAAAACAACTAACATTAAGTCCCTCAAATGTACTATTCAAATGCACTTGTGCACAATAGTAATCTTACAAGGATTTCTTTAAAAAAATTATATATATATATTTATTTCAGAGAGGAGGGGAGTGGGATAGAGAGATACATCAATGATGAGAATCATCAATCATGAGAATCATATATATATAATGTGTACTTTCCCCTCTTTATGTGAATTCAGCAAGTTGGAATCGACCAGAACAACATTCCATATCTTGCTCAGGTCAGTGTATCTCTCCTATGCATTTAAATGACTTCTCCATCTTTATGTTTGTATGTTTGTTATGTTCATCATAATCTGAGACTCCATCCTTTGCCATCCTATATAATAGTAGAGGAATATGCAAATTAGCCAGGATGCCTTAATGTCATGACCAAACACAGTAGGGACCTGAGGCTGCATGGTGCCTGGCCAGGGCGAGGGACCTCAGGCCACGGCCCCCGCCCCAGCACTGGGCCGGAAGACCTCAGGCCATGCCCCCTGCCCTGGCACTGCCCGAGAGACCTTAGGCCAGTGGTTCCCAACTTTCCTAATGCTGTGACCCTTTAATACAGCTCCTCATGTTGTGGTGACCCCCAACCATAAAATTATTTTCGTTGCTACTTCATAACTGTAATGTTGCTACTGTTATGAATCGTGATGGAAATATCTGATATGCAGGATGTATTTAGGCGACCCCTGTGAAAGGGTCGTTCGACCCCCAAAGGGGTCACGATCCACAGGTTGAGAACCGCTGCCTTAGGCCATGCCACCTACTCCAGCGCCGGGCTGGGGGACCTCAGGCTGTGCCCTCTGCCTAGCAAGGCTTGATGGGGGACCTGAGGCCACGGTCTCCACCCCAGTGCCAGGCTGTGGGACCTCAGGCCACACCCCCCGCCCAGCGGGGCTTGAGAGGGGACCTCAGGCCATGCCTCCCCTGCCCCAGTGCTGGGTCGGGGGACCTCAGGCTGTGACCCCCGCCCTGTGGGGCTTGACAGGGGACCTGAGACTGCACCTGTCACCCAGCGCCGGGCTGGGGGACCTGAGGCTGTGCCCCCCACCTGAAGGGGCTTGATGAGGGTGGGGCTGGCCGGGTCTGGGTCTCACCCAATGAGGGTGGGGCTGGCCAGGTCTGGGTGTCCTGCGTTTTCAAAGTGCATGTAGGTGGTGGGTGGGGACTTGACTCTAGGTCCCGCGGTGCACCCCAGACTCTGACAGGAGGGAGATTTTCATATACATTTTACTAATTTTCTTTCATCTCTGACACTTCTATTATAGAGAAAGGGCAAATAGCAATATTAAAATATTTCCTCTAATTAATTCTTTTTTAATGTGCACGAATTTCGTGCTCTGGGCCACTAGTATACCTATATGTGTGTTTTCATTTCCTCATGAATAACATATGTATATACCAACAATTTTCAGCCTTTTTAATTTCATGACACACATAAACTAATTACTAAAATTCTGTGGCACACCAAAAAATATATTATATTTTTGGTTGCTCTGACAAAAAAAAGGTATAATTTTGATTCATTCACATCGGATGGCTATTGTTGTGTTGGCTGTTGTTATTTTTTTTAATTTGACAATCCAAGGGAAAAGAAGTCAGTGCTCCAAACAAAACAGTCAGGTATTGGCATGTTTTAAAAATTGTGGCACACCAGTTGAAAATCACTGGTATATACACATAGACTTAGGTCTTCTGAATAGGTCTGTGAGCTGTTGGTCTTATAAAGAGGCTGTTCCCCGTTGAGTGCTAAATGGTGACTCATATTATAACAACTAAACTATGTGTTTTTTTGTTGTTAATCCTCACCCAACAACATTTATCATTGACTAGAATCCCAGTGCATAAAATTCGTGCACTTGGGCGGGGGGGGAGTCCCTTAGCCTAGCCTGCGCCCTCTTGCAATCTGGGAGGCCTCAGTGGATGTCCGACTGCTGGCTTAGGTCCGCTTGTGGCTGAGCAGCGCTCCCCTTGTGGTTAATAATAAACATACAGAGAGATAAACCTATAATTTCAGTAAAGGTGAATGCTTTGAAGAAAAATCAAACATAGTGAGGGTAAAGAGAATTGGTAGGTACTGTTCTATATAGGATAGTCAAGGAAATCTCTGTTGAGGGGGTAACATTTCAGCAGAGGCCAGAAACTGTGATTAAATTTGCTAATATGAGTGAGATCCTCTCTCTTTTTTTTTTTTTTCCTTTCTCTAGCTCTCAGTTTCTTTCTCTCCCCTTCACCCTCTTTTCCTTAATGTTATACTTAAATTTATTTTATGATCTGGTGATTCATGAAGGAACCACAAATAATAAATGATTTCAAGCCCAATGTCTTCTCCAAAGGGGATAGATATTTTAGCAGTTCTTTGATCATTTAAAAAAATTGATTTTTCATAGAGAGGAAGGGAGAAGGATAGAGAGTTACAAATATTGATGAGAGAGAAACATCGATCAGCTGCCTCCCGCTCACCCTCTACTGGGGATGTGCCCGCAACCAAGGTACATGTCCTTGACCAGAATCGAACCCGGGACACTTCAGTCCACAGGCCAATGCTCTGTCCACTGAGCCAAACCGGTTAGGGCAGTTCTTTGATCATTTTAAGAAGCTTTTTTTTCCCTGTTGTTTTTTAAAAATGTACATAAAAGCAGTTTGAAAATCTGATTTGCTAACAAGAGATCACTTTTTAAAAGCTATACTTTTATTGATTTCAGAGAGGAAGGGACAGGGAGAGAGAGATAGAAACATCAACGATGAGAGAAAATTATCGATTGGCTGCCTCCTGCATACCTCCTACTGTGTATTGAGCCTACAACCTGGCATGTGCCCTGACTGGGAATCGAACTGTGACCTTCTGGTTCATAGGTCGATGCTCAACTACTGAGTCACATCAGCTGGGCCCAAGAGGTCACTTTTAATAATGAATTTATTTATAGCAATTCGTTAGCTTTAATGAATTTGCTACACAGGTGTCCTAATTTTTCTTAAAAACCTTTTAATGATATAGGAGAGTATGAATTTGCTAAAAAAAATATATATATATATATATCAGTAAATAACTCTTTCACAATAACTTCCTTTTTAGGCCCCCAAAAGTTTACTTGAAGCACTAAAACAGCACTTAGCTTCATTGGACGAGAAAAATGAAGTTTTTCCTCCTTGCAGGTAAGTTAATAAATGTCTCAGTATAGGTTAATTTTGTTTTCCTCTAAATAATTTCCCTCATTTTAACAACATGAGAGTGACTAAATAAATTATGGGCTTTGAATATGATGGAATATTATGCAGTGATTTTAAGTTATAATACAGAATAGCGTTTTTCAGTCTTTTGTGGGATTCCATCCTCTTCACAAGGGTGATTGCTTCCCAAAGGAATGTCTTTTATTACACTGAGTGAGTCTCAAAGTCAGAGGTTGGGACTGGATTAGTCACCTCTTTTGAATAATTTGATTTCCTCCCTTAAGGGCTTCCCTAGTGAGAATAACTGTTATAGATAATTATTTAATGGTATAGCAAACTGTTTATCCATAAAACAGTATTCATAATAACATTCAAGGCATATATGCATATATACACATAGACACACGTGCACCCCTCCATATATGCATATACATATGCATTGAATAATACAGATTTTTGGTATACCACTTGGAACTATTCCCATGAGCTATTTCTGAGTGGAAAATTCTGGTTGATTTCAATGTTCTTTTTTGTACTTTTCAGTATTGTCCAAAATTTCTGTAAGGGTCATGCATTATGCATTCATTCCTCTTTAGGTTATGTTGATTGTAATTGATTTATATTACCACCTTCTATTAGACAACAGGTCTGTTGACTATTTCTTAATTATCTCTTCATCACAGTTAGATGTGTAGTTAGTATACGGTTGGATGGATTGATAGACGAGTGGATAGATGGATGAATTAAAGAAATGTACAATCAGTTGGGTAGTTTATACTGTATGTCATTCTATTTATCCTCATGTGCCTCATCTTTCTTGTGATCTCTTAAGTCTCCAGCACTCATTGATTCACTCCATCTCAAAGAGTTCAATTATGAAAGTTTCATCAAGGCAAAATTGGTTTTCAGGTAATATAGTGTATGATTATGTAATATAATAATAATAATAATAGTAATATTGTATGAATGTCAGTAATAATTGAGGACAGGATTAAAATCTTTAATTTTTCCACTGCATAACCACCTACTAGGTCTGCTGCTTCTTTGACCTAGCAATTTCACTTCTAAGAACTTATCTAATATTAATCTATATATTTATCACATATATATATTCAGAGTTTTGAAATGATGAATGCACAAGGATATCCATTGCAGCATTGTAATAGCAAAATGACTATGAATAAGGGCCTTGTTTTTATGTACTGAAATGGAATGATATCCAAGATTCATTGTTAAACGGAATATGAGCAAGATGTGAAACAAAGTATAGTATGCTACCATCTTTGTTTTTCAAAACAGAAAGAGAATATATGTTTATCATTTCTATATACAATAAATGAATAAAATACCCTTTCTCCAAGCAGAACTTAGTGGCTCAAGATAGGAGATGGGTGAAAGAGTCTTCACTGTATACCATTTTGTAATTTTTGAATTTTGTACATGCAAATGATTACTAATTAAAATAAAAATTTTGCAAAAAAACACATAGATACATACATACAGTGTGATATATTGTAATTTCCTTTTAAAAATATTTTTATTGATTTCAGAGAGGAAGGGAGAGTGAAAAAGAGATAGAAACACCAATAATGAGAGAGAATCATTGATCGGCTGCCTCCTGCATGCCCCCTACTGGGTATCAAGCCCGCAACCTGGGCATATGCCCTTGACCGAAATCAAACCTGGGACCCTTCAGTCCGCAGACTGATGCTCTATCCACTGAGCAAAACTGGCTAAGGCATACTGTAACTTCTTAAGTCTAGTTTGCTTTATAATTTACTGGTGTACTAGATACAGTTCATACCAGCTTACAAGAGCCCATTGGTAAAATTTCACGAATTTTGTAAGCTGTTTGATGTCACATTAGTCACTTGAAATTGGCCATGATAGAAATATTTACACCACAGGAATAGACAAACACTACAAAACAGGCCTTTTTTTCTGGAGAGCTTGTTGCTATACATTTACTCATATGACTGCTCATAATCAACCATATTCTATATTTTTTTTAAATTTTGTTTTATTGCTTAAAATATTACAAAGAGTGGTCCATATGTCTCTCTCTCTCTCTCTCTTTTTTTTCCCTTGACCTTTCCCTGGCCTCCCCTACCCCCAGTGTCTTGTGTCCATTGGTTATGCTTCTATGCATGCATACAAGTCCTTTGGTTGATCTCTAACCCACCTCCCCCACCCAACCTTCCCCACCCTTCCTGCTGTAGTTTGACAGTCTGTTCGATGCTGCTCTGCCTCTGTATCTATTTTTGTTCATCAGTGTATAATGGTCTTTATTATCCATAAATGAGTGAGATCATGTGGTATTTTTCCTTCATTGACTGGCCTATTTCACTTAGCATAATGTTCTCCAGTTGCATCCATGCTGTTGCAAATGGTAAGAATTTCTTCTTTTTACAGCAGCATAGTATTCCATTGTGTATATGAACCACAGTTTTCTAATCCATTCATCCGATGATGGGCACTTACGTTGTTTCCAAATCTTAGCTATGGTAAATTGTGCTGCTATGAACATAGGGATGCATATATCCTTTCTGATTGGTGTTTCTGGTTTCTTGGGATATATTCCTAGGAGTGGGATTACTGGGTCAAATGGGAGTTCCATTTTTAACTTTTTGAGGAAACTCCATATGGTCTTCCATAGTGGCTGCACCAGTCTGCATTCCCACCAGCAGTGCACAAGTGTTCCTTTTTCTCCACATCCTCTCCAGCACTTGTCGTTTGTTGATTTGTTGATGATAGCCATTCTGACAGGTGGCTATCCATATTTTATTTTTTAATGGGTGATTGTATTTCAATAATGTTACTTGATCCTTTAGACACAAATCCATGTAATAATGAGCTATATTATCATAGGGTTTATATGCATCTGAATTATAGTTCTTAATTTAATGAAAAGATTTAAACTGTATGTATTTTAAATGTTTTTCTTTTTCTTTTGTGCATATTCTCAATGGATACACCTGAAATTTCAATGGTGAGTTTAACCCAAACTATGATGAATGTAAGTCCTTTGAGTCAAACCACATATACAGCAAAAACTATACATTTGCGTCATTTCCAAAAGAATGACTATTTTTCTGAGTCCCTATGGTTTGGGAATCATTAGTGTTTACAGCAGATATTACAAACATAGTGGTTAACAAGCTGTGGATTCAGTCTGCTGTGGATGTGAATCCCAAGTAGAGTAAAGGGGGAGTAGGGGAGCTACTCCCACGCTATTATAAAGACCTACTAGAGGCCCAGTGCATGGAATTTGTGCATGGCGGGGGGGGGGGCAGGTTCCCTCAGCCCAGCCTGTACCCTCTCCAATCCGGGACCCCTTGGGGGATGTCTGACTGCCGGTTTAGGACCGACCCCTATGGGATCAGGTCTAAACAGGCAGTCGGACATCCTTCTCGCAATCTGGGATCACTGGTTCCTAACCGCTCACCTGCCTGCCTGCCTGATTGCCCTTAACCACTCTGCCTGCCTGCCTGATTGCCCCTAACTTCTCTGCCTGTCTGCCTAATCAACCCTAACTGCCTCTGCCTGCCTGCCTGATTGCCCCTAACCACCTCTGCCTGCTTGCCTGATCACCCCTAATTGCTCCCCTGCTGGCCTGATTGCACCCAATTGCTCCCCCCTGCTGGCTTGGTTGCCCCCAACTGCCCTCCCCACCAGCCTGGTAGCCCCCAACTGCCCTCCCCTGCTGGCCTGATTGCCCCTAACTCCCTCTGCCTCGGCCTCCACCATCATGGCTTTGTCCAGAAGGAAGTCAGACATCTGGAAGATGGTCAGTTGACCTGGTCTAATTAGCATATTGCCCTTTTATTATTATAGATGGGCCTGATTACCAACAGACTCAAACTGGTGATCTCCACACATGCTACCCTGAGCACTTGGCCCCGGTTGCTTAACACTCATTGCTTGAACTAGTTCTGTTGAAAATTGTGTGGCTAGCTGAAACCATGTTTTCTCTCTGTTTTAAAAATATTTTTGTTGATTTCAGAGAGAAAGGGAGAGGGAGAGAGGGATAGAAAAATTAATGATGAGAGAGACTCATTGATTGGCTGCCTCCTGCACACCCCACACTGGGGATCGAGCCCGCAACTTGAGCATATGCCCAATTACTAAGAAAGGTGTGTTAATAATTCCCCTATTTGCTTTTGAATTACTTTAAGTACTTTAAATAGTTAGGGAATACAAATCAGGCTTTTGTACCCACCAAACCACTAAAATGGTTCTTGTCAAAGTCACCAGTGACATCCATATTGCAAAATCTAATGGTAATTTCTCAGTTTTCATCTTACTGGGATGCCTCAACAGCATTGGACATAATTCATCACTTCCTCATCTTTGATACACGTTCTTCAGTTTGACTCTTGGTTTTCTTCTTATCAGACTCTTGGCTTCTTTTTATAAAGACTTTTTTTTTTCACAGATTCATCCTTGTTTCTCTTTATCTATAATTTACTCATTTTCCTAGATGACCTTAAGTACCATTCACATGGTAAGAACTCCCTAATTAGTATCTCCAGCTACAGCCATTCCTCCTGAATTCCAGAACTGCATTTCTTTCTTTTTTTTAAACATATTTTATTGATTTTTTACAGAGAGGAAGAGAGAGAGATAGAGAGCTAGAAACATTGATGAGAGAGAAATATCATCAGCTGCCTCCTACACACCTCCTACTGGGGATGTGCCCGCAACTAAGGTACATGCCCTTGACTGGAATTGAACCTGGGACCTTTCAGTCCGCAGGCCAACGCTCAATCCACTGAGCCAAACCAGTTAGGGCTTCTTTCTTTTTTAAATATCATTATTGATTCCAGAGAGGAAGGGAGAGGGAGAAAGAGATAGAAACATCAATGATGAGAGAAAAATCATTGATCGGCTGCCTCCTGCACGCCCCACATTGAGGATTGAGCCTGAAACCCGAACCGTGACCTCCTGGTTCATAGATCAACACTCAACCACTGAGCCATGCCAGCTGGGCCAGAATTGTATTTCTTCAGTGGTCTCACTTGAATGTGTGACAGGGGTTCAAAATTCAATATGTCCCAAACTAAGCTCCTGATACCCTACCCCAAACTTGCTTTTTCCATCTCAGTTAATGACTAACTCCTTTGATCATTCTGATTCTAGATATATTGGCCTCTTCACTATTCTTTAAACACACTAACCACTCTGCTTCCCTTGGAGCCTTTGTTCATGCTGTTCCTTCTGCTGGATTTACACGGTTCAGTCTTTCACACCCTTCGGTTCTTTACTTAAAAGTCCCTTTCTCAGTGAGCCTTTCCTATCTGAAATTTAAGTATTCCACCCGGCCAATGTGGCTCAGTGGTTGAACATCGACCTCTAAGCCAGTAGGTCACGGTTCAATTCCCAGTCAGGGCACATTCCCTGGGTTGCAGGCTCGATCCCCAGTGGAGGCATGCAGGAGACAGCTGATTAGTGATTCTCTCATCATTGATGTTTGTCTCTCTCCGTCTCCCTTCCTCTCTGAAATCAATAAAAATATATTTAAAAAATGAAATTTAAGTATCCCCACCCTCCAGCACATATCATGCCCCTTTCCCTGATATTTTTTCTTTTGCATTTATCACACTCTAACATAGTATATGCTTTATTTGTCTTGGTTATTTTCTGTCTCCAAATAGAATGAAAACTACACCAAGACAAGGCTTTTTATCTTTTTTACTCACTGCTGTATCTTTACCACCTAGTTAATACAGGGTCTGGCAGATAAGAGATGCTCAATTAAAATGTATTTAATGAATAATTTAACATGACTTTATTTTTATACTCACTAACCTAATAATTTGAGGTCCTGTTAGTTTGTAATGGAAAGGTACATATAAGTAATTAGTGTATTGATATAAATTTGCTTTAGAGTTTCACCTAATTTCTGTCTTTTATTTTCAGGTTATTTTGTCTACATGATATGTTACAACCAATATTACCATCATAAGGTCGCAAACATATTAAAACCAGACATCGTCATGGAGCAAGCACAGAAAACAAGCTGGCTGACTCATTTGCTAACCTTGTAGAAAGTACACGTGAACTAATTAATTAATATTTTTACATATATATATTATTTTAAAATACATTTTAAGAAAAAGTATTTACACAAAAATAATGTAAGATTTGTGTTTGTTTTGTAAAACAGATTTTAAACTTGAAGAAATCCCAGTCAACAAGTAAGTTTTTATTTAAAGAAAGATAGCCAATAAGTATGTGTGAGAGGAAGGCACACATGAGAGTAACAATGAGAAAAATAGTTATTTTTGATTTAGATATAGGAATAATTTGTTATAAAACTCTATAGTATGTGAGTTTTTACTTAAAGTAGGAAATTTATTGGTTATATACTAACCCAATTTTTGTAGGTAAAGTTCTTGGTTAAAGTATTCTGTATTGCGTGGTTCTCCTTCTACCCCTCTGACAATCCCTTTATGGTTCATGTAAAGGATCTTCTTTTTCTAATCATGTCTTAAATATTGGCATTCTTCATAGTTCTTTGTATTTTTGGTTCTTTTCTTTTCTTTATTATATAGACTGTATTGAATCAGTAATACTCATATTTTATTTTATAAACAAAGACAATAAAACTACCAGATTAGCATCACATGATAATCAACATTATTTCATTGAGTTAATAGCTACATTTTCAGCACCCCCAGCAGACACATGGAAACCAAAGGAAGGCAGGAAAAAATATTATTATCCACAATATTAATAATGTGGATTGTAAGGTTAAAAGCACTAACAGAATAAAGAAGGATATCATTTAATGATAAAAGGCACTATCTATGGGGCTAGAAGTATTAATAGCTTATACATAAAGCTAAATACATAAAGCTGAGATTATTAGAAATACATGGAAAAGGATGCAGTAGTAATGGGTGATTGCAAACCACCTCATTCATTATTAGATCAAATAGACAAAACACAAGTAAGGACACAGAAGAACTTGAATAATACATAGTAAGTAAATAATAAACTTACTTTTGCACACACAGAAACGCAGAATGTTCATTTTCTTCCAAGCATTCACAAAGAAAAGCTTAACTAAACACTCAACAGTTTCACAGGCTACATTTTCTCATAATCCAATCAAATTAGAAATAATAAATAGTTACCATGACAATCTTAACTACTAATAAATTTTAAAATATAATCCTTTTGCCAAAGAGGAAACCAAAAGAAGTTATCTACTATGTAGAGGCAATGAAAAAGAGTACTCTATACCAAAACTAATGGACCACTGTGAAAGATAAACTCAGAATTTTATCATTGTTCAAAAAAGAGAAATTAACAATAATATAGTTTTTAGAGTAAGAAAATAGATATAAAATAAATATGTATTAGGATGGTAACATTTATAAAAATAAAATCTTAAGTTTATAAAATTGCAAACAAAAACTAATAAACCTAAAACATTTCTTTGTAAAGTTCAATAAAATGAACTCCTCTGATTAAACAGAAAGAGAATGTAAAAGTCTATAACATAAGGAATAAGAGAGCTGATGTAGGAGAGATTAAAATATAAGTGAATACTCTGCAAATGTTTGGCAACAACATAGTTGAAAATCTAGAGAAAATTGATGATTTCCAAGCAAAATAGAAATGACAAATTCATCTGAGAACAAGTGGAAGCATACAGACAGCAATCATCACGTAAGTTTTTGAAGAAGGTATTGAAGATTGGCCAATGCATCCTGGGTTCATGGTTGAATGTTAGCCCTTAAAGATGAGGAAATTTCAATTCCAGGCTATTGAGAAAAAGGGAAGATCTACAATTCAATGTATGAAATGATGTAACTTTAATATCAAAGTACAGCAAAGAGAGGAAGCTGCTGATCAATCTCATTTATTATAGATGTCAGAATTCTACATAAAATATTCCCAAATAAAATCCAGGAATATATTTTAAAATTCCACTACCTGTACAGACTGCTTCTTTTCTCTTGGAGCATGCCAAGTGAAACACCCTGGACTGTTGTCATGGAGGTGGTATAATGAAAAGTGATTTGTCTTGGATGTGTTTTGGAGGTAGAATTGATAGCACTGGGTATTAGAGGTGAGGGGGAAAGAGAGATTAAGGGATTGGTGCTTAGGTTTTTGGCTTGCACTATTATAGGGATGATGGTGTCACATATTGGGATGAGAAAGATTGGAAGAGAAAGAGTTTTAAGTTGAATTAAGTTCCATTTTGACATGATTAACATATGTATTAGACATCCAAGAGGCAGGTAGACATATGAATCTGAATATTAAGGTTGGAGATAAAAATTTGTGAGTTAGACTTAAGTGTAAGTCGTGAAACCATAAAAATCCTAGAAGAAACCATAGGCAGCAAAATCTCAGACATCCCTCGTAGCAGTGTTTGCTGATACATCTAGGGCAAGGGAAAAAACTTAAAAATGGAACTTCATCAAAATAAAACGCTTCTGCACAGCTAAAGAAACCATCAAGAAAATGAAAAGGGAGCCCACTGTAATGGAGAACATTTTTGCCAATGATGCATCTGATAAGTGGTTAATTTCCAAAATATATAAAGAACCTGGGGGAAACCAAGATGGTGGCATAGGTTAACGCCGGAGATTGCTGCCTCGAACAACCACTTCAGAGAGATAACTAAAGGACAGAACAGACATCATCCAGAACCACAGGAAGGCTGGCTGAGTGGAAATTCTACAACTAGGAGGAAAGAGAATGTCATACCCAGACTCAGAGGAGGCGCAGTGCTGAAGTGAAATACTCAGGTGTGGAGTGCGCGCGCGGAGCGGGCTAGCAGCGGAGGCGGAGGGCGCGTTTGTTGTTTTCAATCGGGAGGGAGTTTCAGACTCTGAGCTCCAGATCCGGGCGAGTCTCTGGGGACCCAGACTCAAACGAGAGAAGCGGGACTGTCTGGCTTCGGTCGGAACTCGAAGGCAGCTTTCTCTCCGAGGTTTGCAGTGGTTGCTGGGACTCTGAGAGTCAGAGCCCCTAGGGACGGAACTGAGAGCAGCCATAACTGCTTGCTCTGCCCACCCTGTAGATCCCCGGGGACCCGCCCAAGCCCTGCACAGAGCCATTTGCCAGATAGCCTCAGGCAAACGCTAGATTAGCACCGCCCTAGAGATCCAGCACAGAAGCTCTCCCACTGCAGACACAGCTGACTCTCATAGCCAGTTAGCCTGGAGGTCAAATCACCCCTGGTATTACCAACAACAATCAAGGCTTAACTACAAGACTGCGCACAAAGACCACTAGGGGGTGCACCAAGAAAAGATAAAAAAATGCAGAGACAAAGAAACAGGATGCAAATGTCAGAAATGGAAGATATAGAGCTCAAAACCACACTTTTAAGGTCTCTCAAGAACTGTCTAGAAGCTGCCGGTAAACTTAGTAAGGCCCTCGAAAAGACTGGTGAGACCGCCGATAAATGTAGTGAGATCCTCAAGAAATCTAATGAGACCCTCGATGTTGTGATAAAGAACCAACTAGAAATTAAGCATACACTGACTGAAATAAAGAATAATATACAGACACCCCACAGCAGACCAGAGGAGCACAAGAATCAAGTCAAAGATTCAAAACGTGAAGAAGCAAAAAACACCCAACTGGAAAAGCAAAATGAAAAAAGAATCCGAAAATACGAAGATAGTGTAAGGAGCCTCTGGGACAGCTTCAAGCGTACCAACATCAGAATTATAGGGGTGCCAGAAGATGAGAGAGAGCAAGATATTGAAAACCTATTTAAAGAAATGACAGAAAACTTCCCCCACCTGGTGAAAGAAATAGACTTACAGGTCCAGGAAGCACAGAGAACCCCAAACAAAAGGAATCCAAAGAGGACCACATCAAGACACATCATAATTAAAATGCCAAGAGCAAAAGACAAAGAGAGAATCTTAAAAGCAGCAAGAGAAAGAAACCCAGTTTCCTACAAGGGAATACCCATACGACTGTCAGCTGATTTCTCAACAGAAACTTTGCAGGCCAGAAGGGAATGGCAAGAAATATTCAAAGTGATGAATACCAAGAACCTACAACCAAGATTACCTTATCCAGCAAAGCTATCATTCAGAACGGAAGGTCAGATAAAGAGCTTCACAGATAAGGAAAAGCTAAAGGAGTTCATCACCACCAAACCAGTATTATATGAAATGCTGAAAGGTATCCTTTAAGAAGAGGAAGAAGAAGAAAAAGGTAAAGATACAAATTATGAACAACAAATATGCATCTATCAACAAGTGAATCTAAGAATCAAGTGAATAAATAATCTGGTGATCATAATAGAATCAGGGACATAGAAAGGGAATGGACTGACTATTCTTGGGGGGGAAAGGGGTGTGGGAGATGCGGAAAGAGACTGGACAAAAATCGTGCACCTATGGAAGAGGACAGTGGGTGGGGAGTGAGGGCGGAGGGTGGGACGGGAACTGGGAGGGGGGGAGTTATGGGGGGGAAAAAAGAGGAACAGATATAATAATCTGAACAATAAAGATTTAATTAAAAAAAAAAGAACCCATACAAGAGGAAGACGAACAGTCCAATTAAAAACTGAGCAAAGGACCTAAATAGACATTGCTCCAAAGATGACATAAAGATGGCAAAGAGATATGAAAAAATGCTCAGTCACTAATCATCAGAGAGATACAAATTAAAATGACAATGAGGTATCACCTCATACCTGCCAGTATGGCTGTCATCAACAAATCAACAAATGACAAGTGCTGGCAAGGATGTGGAGAAAAGGGAACCCTAGTACATTGTTGGTGGGAATTCAGACTGGTGCAGCCACTATGGAAAATAGTATGGAGTTTCCTCAAAAAATTAAAGTGGAACTCCCATTTAACCCAGTGATCCCACTTCTAGGAATATATCCTAAGAAGTCTGAAACACCAATCAGAAAGAATGTATGCAACCCTATGTTCATAGTAGTGCTATTTATAATAGCTAAGATCTGGAAACAGCCCAAGTGCCCATCAGTAGATGAGTGGATAAAAAAGCTGTGATACATTTACACAACGGAATACTATCTATAATAATAAAAGCATAATATGCTAATTAGACCGGACAGCTGAACGACCTTCCAGATGTCCTTCTGGACAAAGCCAGGACTGCAAAGGCTGAGGCAAGCCATCACACCAGCAAGGGCTGAGCCCCTTGCACAAATTTCGCATGCATCGGGCCTCTAGAACTTCTATTAAAAAGAAGGATCTCTTACTCTTTGAGACAGCATGTAGGAACCTGGAGATGGTTATACTAAGCAAAATGAGCCAGTCAGAGAAAGACAAGTATCACATGATCTCACTTATATGTGGAATCTA
Source organism: Myotis daubentonii (assembly GCF_963259705.1). NCBI lineage: Eukaryota > Metazoa > Chordata > Mammalia > Chiroptera > Vespertilionidae > Myotis > Myotis daubentonii. The sequence goes on along the minus strand of NC_081861.1, from coordinate 9,585,463 downwards.
ACAAAATAGATCCAGAGTCATTGAAGCATGCAACAGACTGATGAATTCCAGAGGGAAGGGGGGTGGGAAGAGATTAACCAAAGAGCTTGATGGTAGTGCAGTGAAGGCCTGCGGAAGGGGCGGGAGCAAGGTGGAGGGAGTCAATGCGGGGGTGGGGGGAAAGGGGACATCTGTAATACTTTCAACGATAAAGATAAATTTTAAAAACGTGTGGGTTGTAAATGTAGTAGTTAAAGCCATAAGACTAAATTAACTCATCTTGTTAGAGAATAAAGAGGATAATGGTAGGTCCAGAATTGAACTTTCAAAACATCCTAAAATTGAAGAGGTTGAATAGAGAAGGCGTGTGTCAAGGATTGAGGAAAAGAAAATACAAACAATGGATCAGGAATAAATGTAGCACTGGACCTTTAAATAATAACACTGGAAGCTGGAAGACAATACTTCAACCTTTTAAAAATTCTTAGTGAAATTTACTTCCAATCTAAAATTCTTTACTCAGCCCTGGTCGGTGTGGCTCAGTTGGTTTGAGCTTCGTTCTGTGCACCAAAAGGTGGCAAATTTGATTCCCTGTGATGGCACATACCCAGGTTGTGGGTTCCATTCCCATGGGGATGAGTGTGGGAAGGGCAACTGATGGGTATCTCACATCAATGTCTCTCTCTCTCTCTCTCTCTCTCTCTCTCTCTCTCTCTCTCTCTCCTCCCTTCCTCCCCCCTCCCTTACTTTCTCAATGGAAAAAAAAATATCCTCAGGTGAGGATTAACAACAACAAAAAAAGTTCAGAAAAACTAATTTAAAAAATAAAATAAAAATCTGTACTCAGACAAGCTCTCAACCAAATGCAAGAGATAAACATGTTCAGACACTCAAAATCTTTGTTAAAAATCCTATTGTGCACCTTTGCTCAGGAAGCTCCTACAGGATGTGCTCCAGCAAACTGGAAAAGTAAACTAAGAAAGAGGAACACATGAGGTTCAGGGAAACAGAGCCAGCCTTTCTTAAGTGAGAGGCGAAGGGAAGTCACAATACAACAATGATGGAGGTCCCAGGGCGACATTTATACAGCAGCCAGTTTAGATTGGAACAGAAGGATATAGAGTCCCAGGACAGATGTGTTCAAGAAAAAGTTTATAAGGCTAATAAACTTAACCACTGGTATAGAGTAGGCTCCTAGTCCTGCCATTAATTAACTGTAGGATCTTTAGCAACATAATTGCCTTCTCTGAGACTCAGTTTGGTCTTCCATAAAATGAGAATTTATATTACTAACTTCACATGGATGTTATGAAAATTAAATGATAAATTTAAGATTGTGAAAACATCTAATAAAGCCTGGCAAGAAGAGATGTCCAATAAGAGTTTGTTTCCTTTTCTTTCTATTTATTTTTTTATTTATACATAATATTTTCTTTATGGCATCATTTTTCTCATAACTAATAACTCTAATGCTATGAAGTAGATAGGGAAGCATTGTTTATCCCCAATTACAAATAAGGAGGTTGAGTTATCGAATCAAGGTTATACAGCAGGGGTGGGGAACGTCCGTATAAGGCCGAGAAATCATGTGGTCTGGTCCTGCCAAGGCATTAGGGGTGAGTTAATGAAAGGTTTGACCAAATACAGCCGGCTAATTTTTAAACTGATAATTTTGCATGGTCCTCGAATGATGGCATAAATATCCAAATGGCCCTTGGCAGAAAAAAGGTTCCCCACCCCTGTTATTAAGCTAGTGAATAGCCTGGTGGGGCTCAGAATTCAGTGCTTGTGCCCTTTTGACCCACCATTGTGCAGACTCCTCGTTTTTATTTTCTCAAAAACTATTAAAATAGTTTAGACTAAAATGTATCCATTCAAGTCACTTTATTTATGGGAAACTGCTTCTATTGAATTTTAATTTGGCATTCTCTAGCATACTTAAACTGAAACATTTAGTTTGTAATGATAACATAATTTCATATAGAAAATAGCCAGTGGCCTTTTTTTTGGCTGTTTGTGATGCCTCCCTATTATCTCTTACCTGTTGGTAAGCATAAATATTGTCTCAAAGGATATATCCTGGCTAGATGTTTAAATGCTAGGTTTGTCATTCTCCCAGATGGGCTGATTTATAAACCCCACTTTATTTATTTATTTTTGTTGAATTCTTTATTCTTTAAAGTATGACATATGTCTCCTCTCCTGCCCCAGTCCCAGTTTATTTTTTAAAATTTATCTTTATTGTTGAAAGTATTACAGATGCCCCCTCCTTTTCCCCCTCCACCCTGTCCTCGCCCCCTCCTGGGCCTACAGCACTATTGTCTGTGTCCATGTGTTATGCATATATGTTCTTTGGTGAATCTCTTCCCGCTCCCCCGCCACTTCCCTCTGAGATTCCTCAGTCTGTTCCATGCTTCCTTAACTCTGTCTCTATTTTATAAATCCCACTTTAGATCTGACAGGAATTGCCATCAATCTTCAGAGGTGGAGTTTACTGAGAGACTAAACTGGCAGTTGACTATGGAGGACTACCACTACACATCAGACCTTTGGAATCCTGTTTCTGTTTCTCCCATTCTCCACATGGTAAAATGTGTGATGTATTATTACCTTGCATTTTTCTTTTCAATTAGTTTGATATATATGAATAACATAGCATAGACATTTGTATGAAGGATGTGGGCAGAGAAAGACACGCTTTCTTTTTCCTCAGTTTTAATGTGTTGTGCTAACATTTGTTGTAGACATATTAAACTAACTGTCTCATCAGTTAAAATGTGAAAATTCAAATTTAGGGCTTCCATAAGGTTCGTGGTTCTCTCCCCATCACAGAATCTTCACTTCAACTACTTAGCTCCACACTTATTGAGCACTGACTAGGTATCAGGGAGTGTGCTGAGAGATAAAGATATAGGAGCTGTAGCAAGAAAGGCCTTGCATCAAATAGAGGCATTGAATATTATAAGTGCTAAGGTGGAATACTTTAGAGGGCGGGTTGGTTAACTTCATAAAGGAGCTGGACATGAGGCAAAAGGAGATGAGGTGAATTGACAGTTGTTGTTTGGCAAATGGGGCATTCTAAGCGGAGGGAGCAGTGTGAGCAAAGGCAGGAAACTTTATGAGCTATTCAGAGAACTGTAAGTAATTTTACGTGGCTATAATCTAATGCATGATGGGTGCAACAAGAGATAAAATAAGGCTAGAGTGTTTAACAGGCCAGATCTTGTGCAGGAGTTTGGGTTTTATCTTATAAGCAGTGGGGAGCCAAAGCTATTACATGATCACTTTTGTGTGTGTGTGTGTGTGTGTGTGTGTGTGTGTGTGTGTAAATATATCTTTATTGATTTCAGAGAGGAAGAGAGAGGGAGAGAGAGATAGAAACATCAATGATGAGAGAGAATCATTGATCGGCTGCCTCCTGCACGCCCCACACTGGGGATTTAGCCCGCAATCTGGGCATGGGGAATTGAACCATGACCTCCTGGTTCAGAGGTTGATGTTCAACCATTGAGCCACTCCACCCGGGCATCACTTTTATGTGTTTGAAAGATTAGTCTAGGAGGAGCGTGAAAGATGGGGAATAGGGAAATATGATACAGATTGGGCAACTCAGAAATCTTTTCAAGTCATTCAAACAAGAGATCTAGGGTGGCCAGGTCTAGAATGCTATAGTGGTGGCAGTAGATGGAAAGAAAGAGATTTGAGAGATAGATATACAGATAGACTTGACAGGAATTGTTAATAGATTGAAAGTTGAAATAAGAGTCTCCAATAAAATTCAAAAATCTCTGGAAAACAAGTTTTTCTTTAAGTTTGCAACAAACTCTTTTGGCTGGAAAACTTTACCTGAATTATAATGAGGCTATAGTCATTATTTCACTAAGTGTAATTATTCATACATGAATTTTGGGTTTGCATTTTGCTAAAGAAATATTAATGTGTTTGATTACAGGGTGCTAGACTAGCTCCCCCGGGGTGTTACTAATATGTTCAATGTGTAATTTGTAATCATCTTTCTAAAACACAAAACATTCTGAATTCCAAAACACATTTGTCCCCAAGGACTTAAAGGATGTGGAGCAGTGGATTGGTGTGAGTATTCAATGAGGTAATACACATAAACTGCTTTGAATGGTGCCTAGGTCACAGTAAGTGCTCCATAAATATTCACTAGCAGTATGATGATGGTGATGGTGACAATGATGGTGATGGTAGTGATTTTGTGACACAGTACTCCCACCCACTAGTTTATGAAACACAGAGCATTAAATTGAATCTCCTGAGCACCCAGAGAGGGATGTGAAAGTAGGAAGGCAGGGAGAATAAGCACTCCCCCTAACAATAATGAAGATGCTCTGGGGCAGTGCTCGGCAAACTCATTAGTCAACAGAGCCAAATATCAACAGTACAACGATTGAAATTTCTTTTGAGAGCCAAATTTCTTAAACTTAAACTATATAGGTAGGTACATTGTTATTAACTTAATTAGGGTACTCCTAAGGTTTAGGAAGAGCCACACTCAAGGGGCCAAAGAGCCACATGTGGCTCGTGAGCTGCAGTTTGCCGACCACGGCTCTGGGGGATTGTGAAAATGCTGGGCATACTTCCTTGACCAAATTTTCTAGAACCTTGCTACACTTTCTTTTTCTCAAGCTTCAACATGCATGTGACTCACGGGGGTGGGTTGGTGGTGGGTAGTGGTGGTGGTGGTCTTGATTGAGACCATTTCTGGCCAGCTCCCAACTGATGTTGATGCTTTGGGTCCACGGATCAGACTCTGAGTAGTAAGTGTCTGTTAATAAAGCACAAGCTGTGAGAATAGAAATTATTTATGAGACAGTTACCAATTTGGTTTAGATAATATGTATCAAAAATGGAGAAAAATGTTTATAGCAGAATGAGGAGCCAAGGTACAAGAATATTTTGGGAAAGATCTGAAAGATTGATAGTAATAATGTATTTTTAAATGTATTTTTATTAATTTCAGAGAGAAAGGAAGAGGGAGAGAGAGAGAAATATCAATGATGAGAGAGAATTATTGATCAGCTTCCTCCTGCACGCCCCACACTGGGGATCGAGCCTGCAACCTGGGCATAAGTGCCCTGACCAGGAATCAAACCGTGACCTCCTGGTTCATAGGTCAATGCTCAACCACTGAGCCACGCTGGCCAAGATTAAACATGTATTTTTGCCTCTTTGTTCAAGTCCTTCTGGCCAGTCTCTAGCACTCTGGGATAAGTCTAAGGTCAAAGACCACTGCTGTCTCTCATATTACATCACTTAGCAGTACACAAAGAGACGAAGACCAGGATTAAAGTTGTGACTGGTATAGACAAGGAGGCTAAATCAGGGTTGAAAGCCAGGCATAATTTGACATCACACTCGTAGCACTAAATACTGTATATCACTACTTTTTGTCTGCTGTGATGAAAGCCAAATTCTCTTTATTTTTCACATTATCTCATATACCCAACTGATGTCATAACCAAAGACTGGAAGGAACATTGAAAAATTAAGAAGGTTTTATGTGTTGGAGGTAGTGAGATTGTGGTTGACAATTTTTTTTGTTTTGTTTACTAATGTTATTATTTTATTTATACAGCATGCACAGGAGAGTCATAACTATTTCTTTATTATCTAAAAGGCCATATTTCTCTTGGGTGTGTAATGTTGTCCAAGCAAATTCCCACTCCTCAGGGAAATTGAGCTCCTGTGAAGCCTGCTATGATTTCCAACACAACATACCAGTAATTAGAAGTCCTTAAAACTCCTAAATTTCTTATGCTCAGGGAAAGACCATTGTTCTGGTTAAGAACTATTCACTATATTTTTCCTCAATATTAAATAGATAGAATGTTTTCTGTATCTTATAATATTTCTTATTGAATATAAGTAGAAACTGTACTATATAGTAACTGACACTTTGCTTCAAGGTACCAGTCCCAGTACCCGGTCCAGTGAATTCAGAGCAAGAGCCTGTGTATGGAGTGGTAAGAAAAAACCTTTTAATATATCAAAAGTGGGAGATAGAGTAAAAACTCCCCATGGCTTGCACTAACAGAAAACAACATGATCCTATATAATAAAAGGCTAATATGCGAAATGACCAAATGTCATTATGACCGGTCGCTATGATGTGCACTGACCACCAGGGGGCAGACGCTCAACACAGGAGCTGCCCCCTGGTGGTCAGTGTACTCCCACAGGGGGAGCGCTGCTCAGCCAGAAGCCAGGCTCATAGATGGCAAACGCAGCAGCAGTGGCAGGAGCCTCTCCTGCCTCCACGGCAGCGCTAATGATGTCTGATTGCTCACTTAGGCGGGGAGCAGACCTAACCTATCAGTCAGACATCCCTCAGGACTCCCAGAGTGCGAGAGGGCACAGGCCAGGCTGAGGGATCCCTCCGAGTGCATGAATTTTATGCACTGGGCCTCTAGTGTATCTATATATAATTTAAAATGGAAGATAATTCATCCATATCCTTTCCTTACATTGGAAAAAGAAATAGCCCTCTTTTTCTTTGTATTTTTAAAAATATGTTTGTATTGATTTCCGAAAGGAAGGGAAAGGGTGAGAGAGAGAGAGAAACATCAATGGTGAGAGAGAATCATTGATCATCTGCATCCTACATGCCCCACACTGGGGATCAAGCCCACGACCTGTGCATGTGCCCTAGTAGGGAATTGAACTGTGACCTCCTGGTTCATAGGTCAGTGCTCAACCATTGAATCACACCAGTTGGGCTATATAGCCCTCTTTTTCACAAAGGCGCTGTGAGATAGCTAAATGGAATAGAGAAAGCGACCCTAGAAATGTGGAAGAGGAGGGATGTGTGTAAGTGGAAAACTGTTCCAGAATTAATAGATAATCCAAAATAGGAATAACTAATATGCACATAATAGAGATTCAAGTATAACTGAATTTACATTCTTGGTTTTTACCAAGAGTTATGAGCTACTGTTTGCTGCCATATTTCCTTTCTTTTTGCAAACGTTTTTTGTTTTGTTTGATTTTGTTTTGTTTAACTTGCTATTTGCTGTTTGGGGTCACTTCCGCTTTGCATCAAGCAGGTAAAAAGTAAGTGGACATTAATAAGGCTGATTTTTTTCTTATTGTGCAAGACTTCCATGGGAGAAATTATTAATGCAGGTGGAATATCTGGCATTTTTCTGATTTTGAGCTTTTTATCCACCTTTTCTCTAACTAATTTTAGTCTGTTATTTCTGTTCTGCCTGTTTGACGATGTTTTCATAATTTACAATTTTTCCTTACATAGTTAAACATTGTTTGCAGTCACCAGTTCTCCTTTTTATAGCTGTGATGCATTTGCATCAATTTCATGGGATGTAACACAGATAATGGAAGCTCTGAAGTCATCCAGTCCGCAAATCTCACCACCAATTCACTCAACTTATGTTTTTGTTGTTGATGTCAATTTGGAAAAATGTAAAAAATACAGAAAAGTAGACAGGATAACAAACATCTGTACTTCAGCATCTTGAATTACCAAATGTTCACCTTTTTATTATAATTTTTTTCAGATCATTTGAAAATGAAATTTAAAAAATATGTTTTTATTGATTTCAGAGAGGAAGGGAGAGGGAGCATGAGAAACATCAATGACGAGAGAGAATCATCAATTGGCTGCCTCCTACACGCCCCCTACTGAGGATTGAGCCCACAACCCAGGCATGTGCCCTGACTGGAATCGAACTAGCGACCTCTTGGTGCATGGGTCGATGCTCAACCACTCGGCCACACCAATTGGGCCTTCACATTTAACTTTTACATGTTCATATGAACTGACATAACCTGTAACTAAAATATTTCATCAAAGATACATACATACCATTATATACTTAACATGTTCCATGTCTACCTATAAACTTCCCTTCCTTCCCTTTCCCATGAGGATTATTGGCCTGGAGATGTAGGAGTTTTCTTTTTCATAGAGAGTTCCTGCTTTTCAAGAGCTATTCTTTAGGTCTTCTCACTTCACTCATTATCACTAGCAACTACTTCACAGATCTATTTCTCTCTCTCTCTCTCTCTCTCTCTCTCTCTCTCTCTCTCTCTCTCTCTCTCTCTCTCATTTGACATTTAACATTCCTTTCAGTTGACATCCATCAAATGTAATAATTACTCTAGACTGGAGGAACTACCTATCCTCTTGGTGCTATTGTATTAGGAGAGCAATTAAATACTAATTAAGTTTTCACTTTTTGTTTTCTTTTCCATTCGAATTCATAGATTCCAGCTTCAGTGGGAGCTCCTTTCCCAATATCACTTCCATCCATGGATTATACCCGGCAAGACTTAGAGGCCAACAAACCTCCCACTCAGCTCACAGAACATTAGGTATGTTTGAGCTGTCGCTCCTCAGAGCCTTGGTAGAGGTGTGCAGTCACTGGAGGCAGGACCAGGGTTAGAACTGAGTTTTACAATATGTACATCTGTTGTGCACTGTTGGTCTCCCATGGAAGAAAAACTAATTCGAACGTTTTCATCCTTGTAGAAAGACACAGATCTGTGCAGACCTGGTCCTCTACAAACCTATGTTGTTAAACCACAACTAGGTTCTGATAGCTATTCAGCAATTCTTTTATTCATTCATTTAACAAACCCAACTGTGATCAGTGCCAAAGAGGCAGGTCACTCAGCCTGGAGTTTCAAGGACAACTTCCCAAGGAAGTGATACCTAAGTTTAATGCTAAGATTTAAAAAATAGATGTCAGTGGAGTAAGGAAAAGCTATTCCAGACAAACATATAAACAGATAAGGAAGCACAAAGCACTATGTGGGGGTCAAATGAGTATCAAATGATAAGGAGAATCTCAACTAGTAGATGTATAGACAGAAGTTTGATACTACAGGCAGAGAATATAGCTTGACCATGGAAGTGGAAGCAGGCAGTGGTAATATGGATGAGTGTAGAAAGATTTACCTATCTATCTTTCTTTCAAGTAGGTACAATTCATGTAGAAGTACCGAAGCAAGACCACTGGAATTCAGTGATGGGGGAAAAAAAATGGTCATCTCTCTATGACTGGAACAAAATCATCCACATCTTCCAAGTAAAATAAACATGCAATACTGTTGAGATCTCTCCAATTCAATATTTTGGAGGTGATGCATTCTATTTCTCTTGTTTTACTAGTTATTCTTCAAAATGATCAAAACCTAAAGTTAGTATCTTACTCTTCCTTCCAAAATAACATTAGGAACTTAGGACACTTTTACATTTTTAAATTACAAGGGCATTTCTAACCAACTTGTATAGTCTGGTGGTCAAATATTTTACACTTCTGAAATTAAGAGTATTAGTATTTATAGAAACAGTTTTTGTTTAGATTTAGCTATGTGTTTAGAATTTGTTGTTTACTACCCCTTCTTGCATTAAAATAATTTCCCTCTCCTTTAACATCTTTTAGAAGTTCATTTACTTTATTTATGCTGGTGATAAACGTAATTTTTGTTTATGTAAAAATATATGTATTCATATTTTAAAAATAAGTTTTAAATTGATGTACATATACAAGCTCTGAAAACATGTTTTTAATATATATTTTTATTGATTTCATAGAGGAAGGAAGAGGGAGAGATAGAAACATCAATGATGAGAGAATCATTGATTGACTGCCTCCTGCATGCCCGCCACTGGGGTTTGAGCCCACAACCCAGGCATGTGCCCTTGACCAGAATCAAACCCAGGACCCTTCAGTCAGCAAGCCGAAGCTCTTTCCACTGAGCCAAACCGGCTAGGGCTGAAAATATTCTTGTACAAGTCTTTTTGTGTACAATTGTGGATATATCTCTTGGGTGAATACCTAGGAGTAGAATGGCTGGGTCGTATAGTAGGTGTTGGTATAAAATTAAAACTGGCACAGCATGGATGGACCTGGAAAATATTATGCTAAGTAAAAGAAGCCAAACTGAGAAAGACAAATATCACATGCTCTCCCTTATTTGTGGGATCTAATGAACAAAATGAATTGACCAACAAAATAAGACCCAATGCAGGGAGGCATGGAACAGACTGACATACTTCGATGAGGGGTGAGGGAATGAGAAGAGATAAACCAAAGAACTTATGTACGTATATGCATAGCCCATTGACATGGGCAATAGGGTGGTAAAGACCTGGGGGTGGGGGGTGGGTAGGGACTGAGAGGAGTGGGGGAACGGAGGGAAAATGGGAGATATCTAATACTATCAACAACAAAAATCTATTTAAAAATGAAAAATAAATAAAATTAAAACTGCCACCCTTGCCAGGTAGCTCAGTTGGTTGGAGCAATGGCCCATTGTGCTAGGGTTGCAGGTTTGATCCCTAGTCAGTCAGGGTACATACAAGAATCAACCAATGAGTGCATAAAAAAGTGGAACAACCAATCGATGTTTCTCTCTCTCTCTCTTTCTCTCATCAATGACAATTTTTAAAAAATTAAATTAAAACTGCCAAAAGTTTTAAAAAAAACTGTACCACTTTATCCCACCAGCAATTTATAAGAATTCTAGGTGCTCCAAGTTCTGGCCAACAGTTACTGCTATTAAAATTGTAAATTTTGGCCATTCTAGTGAGTTTGTAGTAATATAACATGAAGTTTAATTTGCATTTCCCTGATAATTAAGCAACTTTTCACATACTTATTGACCATTCCAATATCTTTTTTTTGTGAAGTGTGCAACTATTTTGTCCCCTTTAATGCTTTTCTTGGTTTTTAATTATTGGTTTATAGTTTTTTAATATATTCTGAATATTAATTATATTAGATATACTATGGAAATAATTTCTCCTAGGCTGTGACTTGCCTTTTCACTTATTTATTTATCTTATTTTTTAAATATGTTTTTATTGATTTCAGAAAGGAAGGGAGAGGGAGAGAGTGACATAAATGATGAGAGAGAATCATTGATCTGCTGCCTCCAGCACGCCCCCTACTGGGGATTGAGCCCACAATCAGGCATTTGCCCTTGACTGGAATAGAACCCAGGACCCTTCCATCTGCATGCCAATGCTTTATCCACTGAGCTAAACCAGCTAGGGTGCCTTTCCACTTTTTTGATGGTATCATTTGATGAGAAGATATTTTCTAATTTTGAAGTCCAATTTGTCAAGTTTTTCTTTTATGATTAGTGCTTTTGGTGTCTTCAGAAATATTTGATTATCCCAACATCATAAAGATATTCTCCATTTCTCCTCTAGAAGATCTATAGCTTTAGCTTTTATGTTTAGATCTATGGTCCATGTAAAATACGTTTTTTAAAAAAAATCTTTATTGTTGAAAGTATTACATATGTCCCCTTTTTTCTCCCATTGACTCTTTATATCCCACCACGCCTCCCACCCCAGGTCTCCACTACCCTATTGTCTGTGTCCGTGGGTTATGTATATATGCATACAAGTTCTTTGGTTGATCTCTTCCCACCCACCCACCCATGCATCCCCTGCCATGTAAAATACATTTTTATGTTTGGTGACAGGTAAGGGTAGAGATTTACTTTTCCATATAGTTATCTAGTTGTTCCTGCCACATTTGTGAAAATCAACTTTCTTTCTCTTGGACTGACTTGGTACATTTCTCAAAAATTGATTGACAACATGGGGACATAAGCATAGCATAAGGAATATAGTCAATGATCCTATATAATAAAAGCCTAATATGCTAAGTGTCCGGTCTGCCGTTCAACCAATCAAAGTGTGATATGAAATGAAATGCTAATGAAATGCTAAGGCCACTCAACCACTTGCTATGACATGCGCTGACCACCAGGGGGCAGCGTGGAACTTCTGCAGCCAGCCCCTGATGGGCCCCTACGAGAGCAGGATGGTGGAGCAGGTGAGCAGGCGGTGCCAGGCCAAGGCGGGGTGCCAGGCAGGACTGTGGGGCTGTGAGGCTGGGGTGTGAGCTGGGGCCCAATCCCCATAGGCCACCTCAAGGGACCCCACCTGTGCATGAATTTGTGGACTGGGCCTCTAGTGTTCATAATAAAGCTTTATGGTTCTAACTTCCCCTTCCCTTGACTCCCTTTCCCCTCTATAAATACCGCATGTCAACTGATGGTCATTGGCACCAATTCACCACCATTAGGAATCCCCAATTTGTGGTGCAGTGAAGCAATAAACTTTATTCAGTGCAAAGAGCTCAATTGTGATACAGCACAGCTGGGACCATGGAACAGCTCAATCGTGTTACACCTCAGTTCAGAAGCAGTAGGGCTGTGAAACAGCACAGCTGTGAAGCGGCCCTGGGGCAGGTGGCCTCAGGGAGAGGCCCATTTCCAGCTACACAGTTCTGCCCTGGTCTGCTCCCTCTGCGGTCTGCTCCCTCTGTTCACATCTGGATGGGTCTGCTCTGCAGGGGTCCCTTGCAAGACGTCTTGGGTGTTGCAGCTCCAGCTGAAGAAACATAGTCTTCTTTGGTGGAAAGGGAAAGTGCTCTCTCTGAGCCAGAGGGGAGCTGCCTTATGTAGACAGAAGCCCCTGCCCCTGGTCCCTGATTAGTCCATCTCTAAATTCTCCCAGTTTTATTGCTCCAAAAAACACTGTCCTGATTGTTCAGAATGGAGCTACTCTGAATGGTCAGCGAGGATGCTGATGGGATATAGCTGCACAGCTGTGATTGGACAGGGAATGCCTCAGTCCTCCTGGTTGAACTAGAACTCCAGAAACTCCTTTATAAAGGCTGGCCCAGATGCCAGAAACACAGTGCAGGCAGGCAGTTCAGTGCAGGAGGCAGGTCACTTGGTGCAGGCTTCTCCCTGAATTGTGGTCTGCATGAGAGACCCTGTTATGGGTTCACTCAGCGAGATAGACCACCACTGACTCAGAATTTAAATTTAAGAGCCTTTATTAAGCTGGCCAGCTGACCACAGTCACAGTGCCCTGCCAAAGCAGAGGCTGAACTGCAGCGCTGACTACTACAGGAGTTACATTTTATTATTAAATTTTGTGGAGGCCCAGAGAAAAATGTGTCTTTCAAATTCTGGGCCCCCCAATATGGAGGAAACTCTCTTTATTTATACTTTTTCCAGTCTTTTGTCTCCCAAATTTGGAATGAGACTTCTGGGCCTTCTGAGAAAGAAGGCCTGCATGCTGGGAAGGGGCCATGAGACCATATCTCAAGGCCTGGCCTGTTGTCAGTACCTTCCTATCTATGTGTTTTAGGAACAGACAGCACAGCATGACCCGTCTGGCCGAAGTGCCAGATATGCAGCCCAGCACATTCCCCACTGGTTTTATGTACATGAGTCAAATCATTGACTCTTTTGGCTCATTGTTGGGGAGGGAGTTATATTGACCCCTCAGGACTATAAGCTTGATAGAATTAATTCTTTGCTGAATAAAGTCAGTGGGCCTGTTTATAAGATAAGGGCCTGGAATGATCTCTAGAGGGTCCAAAGAGTCCTGGGCTCTCTATTTTGCCGGGGCTGTCTTAAGCCAGGTGTGATGAAGCCATGTCGGGATCCTGTCGACCTTGACTGCCGTGGGGATGGCCCTTTCCAGGCAGGAGTCAGTCCTTGGGTGGCAAATTTCTTTACCCAAACAGAGTCACCAGGTTGGAAGGGATGAACCGGATACAGGCAGATCATCTCGGACGTGCTTCTGGTCTGCTTTCTGGGTAGACTGTAAAGCCTGAAAGAACTTGAGTAAACTGGTGAGATGAGTAGTTCAGGGTCTGGAAGAGTCACTAGAATCTGTAAAGGCCCCACTGGTTTTAGGGCAGCCTCCCGGGCTGCTTCGTCTGCAGCCTAGTTCCCTCTTGCTTCTGGGGAGTCAGTGCCAGTTGGCCCATCATCCTTGCTCTGCTCATGTCTGTCTAACTGCCTACTATATTACCTCAAGGATCCTGGCTCTGAATTCTTTCAGGGAAAATGGGCGTTGAATTTTCTTCTGTAACTGCTTTGTGCTGAGGAGGGTCAGAAGTTTCTCTCAGAGTCAAGAGATCCTTGCTGTCAGAGGGTCAATGAGGCCTGGGCATAGAAGGAGGTGGGCTTGTGACCTGGCAGAGACAAACTGTAACAAAGAAAACATTTCAGTTTTAATAACCTCTATTGAAATAGAGTTTTTCTCCTTAAAATTACCCCTCTATCCATCAAAATACTAATTTATTTACTGTATTCAATTTGGCCTGATTGTTTGCATAAACACAACAAGGATGGTAACTGACTACCTTTGCTGGAATCTCATGAATCTTAATGTGCCCCATAGGGCCAGGAAGCCAAGCCATACAGCCACCATCAGGCCTGCCTGCAGTATCTGCTGTCCATTGTCCTTGCTTCAAGGCCCTTCTCAGCAGCCCTCCTAATTGTTGCGGCCCAGAGTGCGTGGGGGTTCTGCCTCCCCTTCTACTCTGACCAACCACCAGTGATGGTAGGGCATGGGCCTGATGCTCCAGCGCCAGCTATTTTCAGGGCTCCCAAGCAGGATACCAGGCTTTCTCCATGGCACTCTTATTGGCTTCAAGTTTTTAGAGCTCAGACAGGGCTCCTTAAAACATGATACTCCAGTCAAAGTTTTCATTCAATAAAACCACTATTGGAAACCGGTCTTATTGAATTCATGCAAAGAAATGTATTGCCATAACTTATTTAGCATTGCCAAATTTTGGAGGAATTACATAAGGAGAAAAAGCCACTGACCTGCCTTAAGATCTTCTGATTTTCCTTGTCAGTCCTTTTTTTTTTGGACTTTCCAGAGTTATAACAAAACAGTAACTGTTGCATTTCTTTTATCAGTCCTTCCTAAGTACTTTGGCATAACTATTTACCCTCTGTTTAGGAGGCAGAATATAAATTATTTACTCTTTCTGACTTACTGGCCTGTGCCATTTGATTAATTTCCTTTCAACATTTCTCTTCTCCTTCTTATCACATACACAACCTTTCTAAATTTCATACTTTCAAATTAGCCTTTAAACCTTCTTTCTATGTCCTTTAAAAATGCATAACCATGCCTCAGACCTTCTACCCAGTAATTCCTTATTCTTAGAAACCTCAATCCTTTATAGCCAGTATTTCTTAGATTACTAAGAGCAGGTGCTTCCTTCCCTACGCAATTTCAAGTATACTGTATCAGTCTAATTTAGTATTGGAAGGGTTAAAGAGAATAAAATGGGGCAGAGAAAAACTTACTGTGCTTACTAGAAGCTTTCAGCCTTGAGTTCAGCAGATAAGTAAAAATCAACAAAACTTCTGGACTGCTTTCCCTGCCGACGGCCCCCCTCTTTTCTGCATTAACCATTTCCTTAGCTGCTCTCCCTCCTAGATTTTTCTTTTTTAAGACCCAGAGACTCAAATCCTTCTCCTCCTTTACTACTTTTGACCTCTCTGACTATCCCCCTATCCCCCAGCCTAAGGCTCCTCCATCTCAGCAGGCTGAGAGCCTACTACCCTATCTAGTGAATCCTACCGCCACTACCCTATCTCACACCCGCTCCAGAGCAGTTTTCATCTCTCTTCCTCCCCCAGTTAGAGCGGATGCTGTCCCCAACAGAGACCTACTGTAAAGGGAAAATGTACTAATCTTAACCTAACAAGCCTTTGTTTAAACTTCTTTGGGTTGCAACCTTATACCTTTAAATTAACCCTAGACTTCTAAAATTTTAACCTAACACAGCAAAATTATACCTCAGGAAAAAGCAATTAAAAGTTCTCTACTGTCTTCCCCTTAAAGGAGGATTTGCCCTATCTTTAAACAAACAACAGAGATAACAAATACACTTATATGTACAGCCAGATAACACAAAGTAGCTTTCGCTTCACACAGACTCTCATACTTACATTCATACACCAGACAGTCCAAGTTTTGACTTCTACCAAATGTTTACTCAGAGTTTAAGCAATCCAACCAATTCCTGACTAATTGCCTAAGGGAGCTCTATGGCTTCCCGGGAGGTGATCAAGCTCCCCTTCCACTCTCTTGGAGTGGGCCTGATTGATAGGGGGTTCATGAAGACGACTGACCCTAGCCCATTTTGACAAAGACAAAGACAACAAAGAACAAAGACAAAACAAACCAGACAAATGCAACCTAAGGTTGCCCAGAACCTGCAGCTCGCCCCTTGAAGTCCTGAAATTTTTTCAAAAAACATTGCAGCAGGGTGCACACAGAAGCAGATGACTTTTTGACAACAAACACCAAGATAACAAACACCAGACAGAAAAACCCAGTGCAGCCTACAGCCGCATGAACCGGAGACCCCGGCCACCGTCGTGGTCGCGGGTCAGGACCAGGAGTACCGCTGCGTCCAGCCCTCCGTATAGGTCCTTCCGTGGGACGTCCCAATTCCAGTTTAACGAAGGTCTTCCTTACCTGTCTCGAGAGTCCAGGTGTCTTGGTTTCCGAATTGAAAGTTTTGGGTGGATTCTCCTCCGCCTCCCTGGAACCCGGGACGGAGGCCTCCTTGGTAGTCGTTCCCCACAGGGATGTGGGGTATCTCGCTGCATGCCCGGCGACAAGTGGAGGAGAGCCTCCTGCCATGAATAGGGGGTCCCTCTCCTCCCTGCCAGGGGAGAGCCTCCTGCCCTAAACAAGGGGTCCCTCTCACCCCTGCCAGGGGAGAGCCACCTGCCTTAAATAGGGGGGCCCTCTCCTCCCTGCCGGGGGAGAGCCTCCAGCCCTAAATAAGGGGTCCCTCTCACCCCTGCCGGGGGAGAGCCTCCTGCCTTAAATAGGGGGTCCCTCTCCTCCCTGCCGGGGGAGAGCCTCCAGCCATAAATAAGGGGTCCCTCTCCTCCCTGCCACGGATCTCGCTGGGGCCTCCAAATGTTATGGGTTCACTTAGCGAGGTAGACCACCACTGACTCAGAATTTAAATTTAAGAGCCTTTATTAAGCTGCCCAGCTGACCACAGTCACAGCACCCTGCCAAAGCAGAGGCTGAACTGCAGCGCTGACTACTACAGGAGTTACATTTTATTATTAAACTAGAGGCCCGGTGCACAAAAATTTGTGCACTCGGGGGGAAGGGGGGGTCCCTCAGCCTGGCCTGTGCCCTCTCGTAGTCTGGGACCCCTCGGGAGATAACGACCTGCTGGCTTAGGCCTGCTCCCGGGTGGCAGAGGGCAGGCCCAATCCCTAGGTGCAGCCCCTGGTCGGGCTCAGAGCAGGGCCGATTGGGGAGTTGGGGCGCCTCCGCCTGTCATGCACAGAGCAGGGCGGACCGGGAGGTTGCGATGCCACCCTCAGTCACGCTCAGGGTAGGACCGATTGGGGGGTTGGGGCACCGCCCCCTGTCACACTCAAGGCAGGGTCAATAGGGAGGTTGTGGCGCCAGCCCCTGTCACGCACAGAGCAGGGCCCATCAGGGGGGTTGGGGCTCCGTACCCTGTCATGCACAGAGCAGGGCCAATCAGGGGGTTGGGGCGCTGCCACTCTCACATTCAGGGCAGGGCCGATGGGGAGGTTATGGCTCTACCCCATCACACACAGAGCAGGGCCCGTTGTGGGGGGGTGGTTGGGGTGCCGCCCTCTATCACCCACAGAGCAGGGCCGATCAGGTGGTTGGGGCACCGCCACTCTCACAATCAGGGCAGGGCCGATGGGGAGGTTATGGCTCTACCCTGTCACACACAGAGCAGGGCCCGTTGTGGGGGGGTGGTTGGGGCGCCGCCCTCTATCACCCACAGAGCAGGGCCGATCAGGTGGTTGGGGCACCGCCACTCTCACATTCAGGGCAGGGCCGATGGGGAGGTTATGGCTCTACCCTGTCACACACAGAGCAGGGCCCGTGGGGGGTGGGGGGGTTGGGGCGCCACACCCTGTCACACACAGAGCAGGGCGGATAGGGAGGTTGTGGCCCCGCCCCCTGTCACACACAGAGCTGCAGGGCGATCAGGGGGTTTGGGCGCTGCCCCCTGTCATGCTGATCCCGGTGCCGGGAGACCTTGAGGCTCTGCTGATCCCAGTACTGGGAGGCATATTACCCTTTTACTATATAGAATAGAGGCCTGGTGCATGGGTGGGGCTGGCTGGTTTGCCCTGAAGGGTGTCCTGGATCAGGGTGGGGGTCCCCACTGGGGTGCCTGGCCAGCCTGGATGAGGGGATGATGGCTGTTTTCAGGCTGGGACTGAAGCTCCCAACTGCTTCTTTTTTTTTTTTTATTCTGAGCCAGCTTTAGCTCTGAGGCTCCAGCTCTTAGGCCTCCGCTCCTGAAAGCAGGTATCTGGTTTGTTTCGGTTCTATTATCGAAACTCTGTATCAACTCCAGCTCTGAGATCCCAGTGGCTGAAAGCTGTTTTCTGGGGTTTTGTTTAGCGTTTATATTTGTTACGATGTTTGAAACTGCAGGCTCAGAGGCCGGCAAAGCAGGCGGGAACGCTGGTTTCCTCCGTCACTGAAGCAAGCAAGCCTCATGTTAGTTTCAAGCTGCCTGGCTGCCTGCCGCCATCTTGGCTGACAGTTAATTTGCATATCACCCTGATTAGCCAATGGGAAGGGTAGCGGCTGTACGCCAATTACCATGTTTCTCTTTTATTAGATAGGATTTTGTGGAGGCCCAGAGAAAAATGTGTCTTTCAAATTCTGGGCCCCCCAATATGGAGGAAACTCTCTTTATTTATACTTTTTCCACTCTTTTGTCTCCCAAATTTGGAATGAGACTTCCGGGCCTTCTGAGAAAGAAGGCCTGTGTGCTGGGAAGGGGCCATGAGACCATATCTCAAAGCCTGGCCTGATGTCAGTACCTTCCTATCTATCTATGTGTTTTAGGAACAGACAGCACAGCATGACCCGTCTGGTCGAAGTGCCAGATATGCAGCCCAGCACAACCCTTGTGTAGAAATGGCTGCTAAGATAGGTTGTTCTTTTTTTTATTTATTGTTTTGTTTTTTTAAAAAGTTGAGCCCAGTTAGCACCAGGAGCCCTTCTTAGTAGATATTTTCTTTTTCAGGGTCCACACCCTCTATCTTGGCATTCAGACCAGTGTGCACATGTGGCTTGCTGTATTCACATGCACTGGGTTGCAACCCCCTTTTTCCCGAATAAGTCCTTTTTGGTGACGAAACAACTAGTTGATATTATTTTTGAGTTGACACTACCAAGTGATTTGTATTTTTAAAATTCTAATATAATGGTCTTGTTTAATTTCATATTCTAAGGTTTTGTTATGACTATATAGAAGCTCCCACTGTCTTCCACCACCAGCCCTATTCCAAGTCTTCAAGCCTCCCCACTATCTCCAGTCCTCAGCCCACCCACCCCGCTAGTCCTACTGCACCTCCCAATTTCTTCACTCCTCCACATCACTCATATTTCCAGCTCACATCCCCCCTCTCCCCAGTCCTCTAGTCCCACCCCTATGTTCAGTCCTCGAGTTTCACCCCCTTCTTTCCAGTCTAAAGCCGCTCCCACATTCCTTACTCCTCTAGATCCACACATCTCCCAGTATCCAGCCCCTACCCTTTCTGAACAGATTCCTGAGTTTGCTAGAAGGACCCAAACCTGACACAGACAACTCCTTGAACTGTTCTTACAGTTCTGGCAGCAGTAGCTTGTTTTCCTGTTTCTGACTTAGTTTGTCCCACGCACCCACCTCCTACCTTTTACCCTCTACATCAGGGGTCCTCAAACTACAGCCCGTGGGCCACATGCAAATACAAATATTGTATTTGTTCCCGTTTTGTTTTTTTACTTCAAAATAAGATATGTGAAGTGTGCATAGGAATTTGTTCATAGTTTTTTTTTAAACTATAGTCCGGCCCTCCAACGGTCTGAGGGACAGTGAACTGACCCCCTGTTTAAAAAGTTTGAGGACCCCTGCTCTACATCCATTTTGTTACCCCCCCCCCCCCACTTCTCTCCATTCCTAGAGGCTGACATACTTTTCTTACCACTCTTCTTTTAAAGGGGTGTGTGTGTGTGTGTACTGATTTCAGAGAGGAAAGGAGAGTGATAGAAACATCAATTATGAGTAACATCATTGATCAGCTGCCGCCTGCACGCCCCCTACTGGGGATAGAGCCTGCAACCCGGGCATCTGCCCTGACTGGGAATCAAACCAGCGACCTGGTTCATAGGACAAAGTTCAACCACTGAGTCACACCAGCCAGGCATTGTTATTCTCATTTTAAAATCAATTTAGGCAGTGTCTTCCACTTGTGCTCCCTTCCTACCAGATATGTGACTGTTACAACATCCTATTCTCTTACAAATGGTTCACTTTAAAGTCCCTTTACTTGTCTGTAAGCTAGAGGCAATAGCAGTCCCTCTCACACTGGGCTGTAGGGATGAAATAACACTACTTAGTGACTGGCATGTAGTTAGTTTTTACATAAATGTTAATCACTTATTACTATGTGTCCCCACTAAGCAAGGAAACTGACATCTAGCCTTAATCATAAAGGTCCTGGCTCATGGTAGGGTTCGTGGGAGGGGGTGAAGCACTGGCTAGCACCCCAGTTCAAGCAAAGGCAGGAACAGATATTGTGTATGTAGACTATGAACTTTTTTTAAACGTATTTTTTATTGATTTCAGAGAGGAAAGGAGAGGGGAGAGAGATAGAAACATCAATGATGAGAGGGAATCATTGATCCGCTGCCCTCCTGCAAGCCCCACCACCAGCCCGCAACTCAGGCATGTGCCCTTGACCGGAATGGAATCCGAGACCCTTCAGTCCACAGGCGGATGCTCTATCCACTAAGCCACACCAGCTAGGGCTAGACTATGAACTTTGGAAAATGTTTGAGCTGCGGTCGCGAGATTCTGCTCAAAGATGGCTTTCAGAAAAGATTGGTGCGATGGATTATAAATCCCCTTCAAGGGTCGTCAAGCTCGCTGCTATGGTGGGACCAGAAAGGCACCCATGAAGCCCTGTGGTGGCATCTAGGTCCTGGTTTTGCTTGCATCCGAGAGGGGATCAGGTCGCTGTGAAGGACATTCTGGGAATGGGGTCCGATTTTGTCCCTGATTTCCAGGGTCCTCCAGCCCTGCTCCCCGTCCCCACCTCACTCCCCCAAATCCCCAAGATTCCTTTTCCCAGGAGTCCGTATTGGCTCTTCCCACACAGCCAGCTTCCCTCGGAGGCCTCCCCATACTTGTCACTCACCTGCACGCAACCAATCAGTACCCAGAGGTTGGGCAGCTCGGAGAAGGGGCGGCTACTTCCTGCTTGCTCACCAATGTGCGTGCTCCCAAGGGAGGAGCGGGCCTTGTAGGTGTGAGCGAGCCAATCACGGGCCCCCGGTGGCCGGCGGCCCCAGAAGCTGGTAGTCGCGCGCGAGCTTCCCCAAGATGGCGGTGGCTAGAGATGCCTGTGGCTTAGGAGAACTCTCCTTAGGGAACGGCCGGCGGCTCCACCTGGGGATTCCCGAGGCCGTGTTTGTGGTAAGAGACGTGTGGGTCCTAGGCATCTTGGTGCTGGGCCGCGATCGCTTCCTTCCGGGCGCACAACCTGGTCTTGATTGCGGGGGGGGGGGGGGGGGGAGAGGAGTTGCGCTAAAGGATCTGGGAGAGCGCGCTGCATCCCCTCTTGCCCTCCGCCCCTGTAGAGACTCAGCTGGGCTGGGATCCGCCGGGGGCGGGGGACGCAGTCCCAGAAGGACTGAGAGGAGATGGGGGCCTGGGGCGGTCCCTTGGACCCTCCGATCGCCAGGTTTCAGCCTCTGCTGCCTGGAAAAGGGAGGCAGTGAGAGGCTTGAGACTCAGCCTAGATGCGGGAGAGCCCGACTGATCCACGGTGACTTGGGATGCAGTGAGTAGGCAGAACCTCTGGTGCTGAAGGGTGAAACTAGGAAACGCAACCTAGCCTGTTGAAGGAAAGCAGTGTTCTCTTTCCTTGCAGATTAGGAGAGGGTGAGAATGCGAAATCCTTGTTTGGTATGCTAAGGAATTGAGGCTCTCTATCCAGCAGGCAAGGGGCTGTCATGAGAAGGTGTCTAAATGAAGCCAAACAAGGAGAAAAAAGTAGATCCTTTTAACCTTGTATTATGTCTTTTCCCATTCAGTTCTGTTGGGTTTCATTATTCCTGTACAAAAGATTGTTCTGTTTGCCTTTTGGGTTTATTTTATTTCAACCACTTGATACTTGCAGAGGTATTGTGGCTTGCCTTGGGAACCTAATGACCATATTTAGCATGATTTCTATGGTAGAACTTTTGAGTTAAAAATTTAAGTAATAAAAATCAATAATCTTGGCATACAATCTGTTGAATCACTTTGTGGCTAGGGCACATGACTGGGCAATGTGTTTGTTGGTAATTTTTATATTTACTACTAAGGTCTGGGGGGGGATGCATAAAGCTGACAAGGTCATCATTCTTTCCCTATGCATAAATAAAAATAAAAAAGAGGAAGGTGGAGGGAGAGTAAATTAGCTACAAAGTGTATGTGCACTGCCCTGGCCAGTGTGGTTCAGCAGTTAGAGCATGGGCCTGTGGACCAAAGGACCAAGGGTTTGATTCCTGGTCAAGGGCACATACCTGGGTTGCAGGCTCAATCCCTGATCCCCAGTCCACAGCCCCATCAGGCACATTCCAGAGCCAACCAATGGATGTATCTCTCACACCAATGTTTTTT
This sequence comes from Myotis daubentonii, assembly GCF_963259705.1. Lineage (NCBI taxonomy): Eukaryota > Metazoa > Chordata > Mammalia > Chiroptera > Vespertilionidae > Myotis > Myotis daubentonii. The sequence continues at coordinate 9,562,967 of NC_081861.1, read as the reverse complement.
TCATTCTCTCTCTCTCTCCCTCCCGTCCTCCCTTTCAATCTCTCTGAAAAATTAATGGAAAAATATCTTCAGGTGAGGATTAACAACAACAAAATAAAGCAAAAACAAAATGTGTGTGCACTGTCTAAAATGGTCTAATTTTTTAAAATTACCATTTTAGTTAAAAACAAGTCTTGGGATGCCCTAGCTGGTTTCTCAGTGGTTAGAGCCTTGGCCTCCAGACTGAAGGGTCCCTGGTTTAATGACTGGCCCCCAGTCGGGGTGTGTGCAGGAGGCAACCAATGAACACAGGTTTTTTTTTTGTCTTTTATGCCCCCCCCTTTATTTATTTATTTATTTTTAATATATTTTATTGATTTTTTACAGAGAGGAAGGGAGAGAGATAGAGAGTTAGAAACATCGATGAGAGAGAAACATCGATCAGCTGCCTCCTGCACATCTCCCTACTGGGGATGTGCCCGCAACCCAGGTACATGCCTTTGACCAGAATCGAACCTGGGACCTTTCAGTCCGCAGGCCGACGCTCTATCCACTGAGCCAAACCGGTTTCAGCTTTTTCATTATTTAGAGAATACTTTATTAGTTTCTGTAATCAAACCCATGTAGATTAAGACCTTACATGTTTAATACAGTGTGTTACCCCTGTACAAATGGAAAAAATTATGTTGAACGTTTCTAGATTAATATGGCTGTTAATTTCTGTACAATGCCAACCGAACACAGTACAACTGGGATAGTTTTTCCAAAGTTGACAGCACAGCTAAAGTTTCCAAAAATTCAAAAAAATATATATACCTATATATATATCTATCTATCTATATATATATATCTATCTATATATATATCCTATCTAATAAAAGAGAAACATGGTAATTGGCGTACGACCGCTACCCTTCCCATTGGCTAATCAGGGCGATATGCAAATTAACTGTCAGCCAAGATGGCAGCCGGCAGCCAGGCAGCTTGAAACTAACATGAGGCTTGCTTGCTTCAGTGACCGAGGACTCCAACGTTCCCTGCCTGCCTTGCAGGCCTCTGAGCCTGCAGTTTGAAACATTTTAACAAATATAGAAGCTAACCCCCCCCCCTCCCCCCAGAAACCAGCTTTCAGCGAGCTGGGATCTCAGAGCTGGAGTCAGAGCTGGAGTTATACATTGTTTCGAACCGAAACAAACCAGATACCTACTTTCAGCAGTGGAGGCCTAAGAGCTGGAACCTCAGAGCTAAAGCTGACCCAGAATTAAAAAGAAAAAAACAAAGAAAAAAAAGAGCGGTTGGGAGCTTCAGTCACCCCCAGCCTGAAAACAGCCCTCAGCCCCTCACCCAGACTGGCCAGGCACCCCAGTGGGGACCCCCACCCTGAAGGGTGTGTGACCAGCTGCAAACAGCCCTCAGCCCCTCACCGAGGCTGCCCAGGCACCCCAGTGGGGACCCCCACCCTGAAGGGTGTGTGACCAGCTGCAAACAGCCATCATCCCCTCACCCAGGCTGGCCAGGCACCCCAGTGGGGACCCCCACCCTGATCCAGGACACCCTTCAGGGCAAATCAGCCGGCCCCCACACATGCACCAGGCCTCTATCCTATATAGTAAAAGGGTAATATGCCTCCCAGCACCGGGATCAGCGGAGCCGCGAGGCCTCCCGGCACTGGGATCAGCGTGACAGGGGGCAGCGCCCAAACCCCCTGATCGCCCTGCGGCTCTGTGTGTGGCAGGGTGCGGCACCTCAACCCCCTGATCGGCCCTGCTCTGTGTGTGACAGGGTGCGGCGCCCCAACACCCCCCCCCCCCCATGGGCCCTGCTCTGTGTGTGGCGGGGTAGAGCCATAACCTCCCCATCGGCCCTGCCCTGAGTGTGAGAGTGGCGGTGCCCTAACCCCCTGATCGGCCCTGCTCTGTGGGTGATAGAGGGCGGCGCCAAAACCCCCACCCCTCCCACGGGCCCTGCTCTGTGTGTGATGGGGTAGAGCCATAACCTCCCCATTGGCCCTGCCCTTAGTGTGAGAGTGGTGGCGTCCCAACCCCCTCATCGGCCCTGCTCTGTGGCTGATAGAGGGCGCCGCCCCAACCCCCTGACCCGCCCTGCTCTGTGTGTGACAGGGGGCGGTGCCCCAACTCCCCTATCGGCCCTACTCTCTGAGTGACACGGGGGAGCTCCTCAACCCCCTGATGGGCAGTGCTCTGTGCGTGACAGGGGGTGGCCGTGACAGGGGGTGGCGTCGCAACCTCCCCATCGACCCTGCCTTGAGTGTGACAGGGGTGGTTCCCCAATCCCCCAATCGGCCCTACCCTGAGCGTGACTGGGGGTGGCATCGCAACCTCCTGATCCGCCCTGCTCTGTGCACGACAGGGGGCGGCGCCCCAACTCCCCAATCGGCCCTGCTCTGAGCCCGACCAGGGGCTGCACCTAGGGATTAGGCCTGCCCTCTGCCACCCGGGAGCAGGCCTAAGCCAGCAGGGCGTTATCTCCCGAGGGGTCCCAGACTGCGAGAGGGCACAGGCCAGGCTGAGGGACCCCCCCTTCCCCCCCAAGTGCACAAATTTTTGTGCACCGGGCCTCTAGTATATATATAAAGACCAATAGCGGTATTTTTAATAGCAGCAACAGCTTTTCCAGGTTCTGCAGTCATCTGAACAAAATTATATACATCCAGCTCACTCCAATAATAAAAAAAAAAGTAAAAAACAAATCTCCAGAAAGCAGCAAAGTTCTGTTACTGTTGTGGTACCTGGCACCGTTTTCTTTTTTAAGCTTCTCCATCATCATCTGGAAAGAAAACATTCTAGGATAACGTCATTAAAAACAGCTCTGATAAAGCACGGTCACTGCTACGTATCATCAAGCAGGTACAAGGTATTATCCATTCACAGAGGTATGATACAGCCTGCCCTACGTCCAGAATACTAGAGATACATTTAAAAAGACATTGTTTGAGACTTGATTCTGTTTTCCCAGCAGAGGCCCCAAGGGTGGGACGGCAGCTTTGGGAAGACGCACCTTCTCAGACAGGTTTCCCTCTCATTAGTGGCACAGTTCTAGGTACGGACTGCTCTTCATGAATATCACCTAAAAACCGTTTCAGAAAGACCAAAATGAACAAACAAAAACAATAATCCCCCCCCACACCTCATTGGATTCATATAAAGATGACCAAGTGGAGGCAGGCAAGACTCGCCCCAAGCAATATTCACCAAACCCGCTGTGTGAGGGGTCTGCACTCCACAGGAGAGAAGCCCGGCAACACTTCACAGCTGGGGCCACACCAAAGCACGGCATCATTTCAAAAAGCAGTAGCCGGGCACTGCCCACCCGGGCATGTTCAGGGTGCTGACACCACTTGTCTTTTATGTTTTAAAAATAGAGCTAAAGAAGTAAAAAGTCAGATTAGGCATGTGAATTCTAAAATTTTTTAAAAATATATTTTTATTGATTTCAGAGAGGAAGGGAGAGGGAAAGATAGAAACACCAGTGATGAGAATCATGGATCAGCTGCCTCCTGCACGCCCTCCCCCCGGGGGATCGAGCCTGCAATCCAGGCATGTGCCCTGACCAGGGAATCGAACTGTGACCTCCTGGTTCATAGATCTATGCTCAACCGCTTAGCCACGCTGGTCGGGCTTAAAATTTGAAATGTATTATTTTTGATATTAAAGGAAGATGTGGATTCCTACATGAAACAGCCTGGGAATGAGACTGCGGATACAGTACTGAAGAAATTGGATGAGCAGTACCAGAAGTATAAGTTTATGGAACTCAACCTTGCTCAAAAGAAAAGGAGGTAAGCATAGAAATTTCCAAGTTTTTAAAAAAGTTAATCTGGTATGACTTAAACTTTTAAAAAGTTGACTTTTTTTTTTCAAATTCCAGCTCTGATCTAAATACCTTTTATTAAAGTTCTATGTAGCAATCTTCTTCCCTAATGGTTAGTGCTTTTGTATCCTGTTTAAGAAATATTTGTCTCTTCCAAGTTCATGAAGATATTCTCTTAATGCTTTATTCTTAAAGCTTTAATGATTTCTTATTCACATTTAGATCTATAATCCAGTTATTCAGAAGTGTGTTGTGCTAAATTTCAAAGCAATCGTGGATTTTCAAGTATGTTTCTTTTTCTTCTCCATTTACTATAAATTGATAGTTGGATCTACAGCAGTGATTCCCAAAGTGGGCGCTACCGCCCCCTGGTGGGCGCTGCAGCGATGCAGGGGGGCGGTGACGGCCACAGGTGCATTTGTTTTAACTTTTTTTGTATTACCTTTCTATTCTGAGATCAATAAATAGTTTCATAATTTCAAACTTCAATGTTTCTAATTTACACCTTTCTTTACTATATTTTACGAAAAAGGTAGAAACATTAATACATATATCTTTCTGTTTAATTGCTATTAAAATTTAAAAAAAATTAATTTCCAGGGGGCGCTGAGTAATATTTTTTCTGGAAAGGGGGCGGTAGGCCAAATAAGTTTGGGAACCACTGATCTACAGTCTTGATCGTATTAAGGTTTTTTTTGGCAACATTGCTTCATAAGTTTATTATTGTTCTTCCATTAAGAGACATAGTATTTTGTCTCTTTTTATGATACTCAATGCCTAGATCCATTAATTATGAATTGCAAGATGATGATGTTCTAATTCAGTTATTATTTATTTATTTATTAATAAGCTGGCATACTTCTATAAAAAGAAGCACCCCCTCATGTACTACTTGGTAAAAGTGGCTGTAGGAAATCAGTTTCCCTCTCAATCTCTTCCCTTGCAAGAGTCTTTTTTTTTTTTAATATATTTTATTGATTTTTTACAGAGAGGAAGGGAGAGGGATAGAGAGTTAGAAACATCGATGGGAGAGAAACATCAATCAGCTGCCTCCTGCACACCCCCCACTGGGGATGTGCCCGCAACCAAGGTACATGCCCCTGACCAGAATCGAACCTGGGACCCCTGAGTCCGCAGGCCGACGCTCCATCCACTGAGCCAAACCGGTCAGGGCATGGAGTCTTAGCCCTGTAGTTCCTATCCCCCCCAGCAGCTCTCTGCTGCCTTCCAACAAAGAAGTGGATTTTCTCTGGCTCTTTGAGCGTTAGAGGTGGGAGCGCTGGTCTGTTGCCATCTTAACCTGAAATAATTTCTGTCCTTTAAAAAAACTTTTTACTCTATTTTATTAGGTGCATGCAATCTGAGAATTATGTCATCTTGGTGAATTGAAGCCTATGTAAAATTATGCTGATTGTGTTGAAATCTGTTTGTTGGATACTTACAGCTACCCCAGCTTTCTTCTGGCTAATATTACTTGGTGTATCTTTTCCAGTCCCTTTATTTTCAACCTTTTTATGATTTATATTTAAGGGTTTTCCATGTAAACAACATATGGTTTATTGTTATTATATTCAGCCTGTCTTTTTATGTAAACAAATTATTGTTTTTAGATACTTTCAAGGTCATCTTCATTATAATTTGTCTATGTGTGGATAGCTTTCTTAACTTCTTAAATAACTACATTTGATCCTTGAGCAGTGCAGGGGTTAGGGGTGTTGACCCCCTCCACCCCCGTGAAGTCAGAAATCTGCCTATAACCTTTGACTCCTCAAAAATTTCACTATTAATAGCCTACTGTTGACGGGAAGCATTACTGATACATAGTGGATTAGCATATGTTTTGTATGTTATATGTATTATATATTGTATTTGTGTAATAAAGTAAGCTAGAGAAAAGAAAATGTTAAAATCATAAGGAAGAGAAAGTATGTATACAGTATTTATTTTAAAAATCCATGTATAAGTGGACCTACACAGTTCAAAACTCTGTTCAGGGGTCAACTGTGTATGTCAGTTTCCTGTAACTATGTATACCTCTGTGGCTTGCCTTTATCCATAGAGGATTTTGCTTTTGCTCGGAGCTGTGAATCTATACCAGCCTTGAACCACTTGAGCGCTGTTCCAAGTTCTTGAGCAAGTCAGGGGTCTAGGCACAGGTCTATAGCTGGTATAGGCACCTGCCTTATGATGCCTACTTTGTGCCTGCCCTCTCACTGCTCAACTCAAAGCCATTTCTAGTTTTTTTCCCTTTTACTTTATTTTTTAAAATATGTTTTTATTGATTTCAGAAGGAGGAAGGGAGGGAGAGAGACAGAAACATCAATGGTGAGAGAGAATCATTGATTGATTGCCTCCTGCATGCACCCACTGGGGATTGAGCCCACAACCTAGGCATGTGGCCTGACTGGGAATTGAACTGTGACCTCCTGGGTCATAGGTTGACATTATTCAACCACTGAGCCACACTGGCCAAGCCCTTTTATTTTTTTCTGAAATTCACCTCACCTCTGTGATGTCAGCTATGTGTTTTTGCATCACATGGCTCTATGTAGCCTGAATACTAACCTTTTTCTTTACATATGTTGAAATCTTTCTCTGCTGGGGTCCAGCCCCAGCGGTCCAGGTGTTCCCAAAGGTGTGGACAGAGTCGGCGAAGAATGTTTTACACAGAGACAGCGTTCATAGCTCTCTAGCTCTCTTTAGTCTCTGTGGATCTTCCTGTGCCTGGCTGAGGCCACAGAGAAAGATCCCGAGGCAAACTGAGCCTTTATTTTATAGTCAGAGGTAAACAAGGTAGTGGTTACCAAAGTTACATTGTTCTTGTGAGTTTCACTTGTTTTTGTTCTTGTTCTTGATGCACTTCCCTCAGCCCATTAGCTTCCCAGGTTAAGATCTAGGGAGTGTCATAAGGTCAAGCCTAATTATGCTTAAGAGGACTGTGCCCTCTAAGCTGGGACTTGTTTGTGACTTTGCCAACAGGTCAGTCCGAGGTTTAACCCTACAGTGGCTCCCCACATCTCACCCTTCTTTTATTTTTATGCTACTATAATGAAAGTTTTTAAGCTACCATAATGAAAGTAAAACTTAAGCATCAAGAACAAAACTCTGGCTATTAAAACAATAACAAAATAATGCCAATGCAAAACCCAAAACATTTTAAAACTTAAACATAACATTTTTAAAACTACTAAGAATAATAAAACAATGGCAATGCAAAACAGCAATAAGTAAGTTTCTGCTAAATGAAAGTTTCTTTTGCTGATTTACTCAGAGTCCTTGGACGTGGCTGCGCAAGACTGGCAGCTAACCAATGCTAACATAGCCAGAAACATGGTTGAGGGAGTAGCTTCCACTTTTTGCTTTTCTTTTTTTTTTCTGTTAATAAGAGTATCTTTTATTTAAGAAGACAAATTTCTCAGCACTGTGCTCAAGCAATAAATCTGTGGTTTGAATTTGTATGTGCTGGGGTCCAGCCCCAGCAGGTCCAGGGGTTCCCCAAGGTGTGGACGGAGTCAGCGAAGAAGGAATGACACGGAGGCAGCGTTCAGTTGATCATCATAGCCAGGTTCTCTAGCCAGGTTCTATCCAGGTTCTCTAGCCAGGATCTCTAGCCAGGATCTCCAGCCAAGTTCTGTCTAGGATCTCCAGCCAGGTTCTGTAGCCATGTTCTCTCGCTAGGTTCTCCAGCCAGGTTCTCCAGCCAGGTTCTGTCTAGGACAGGTTCTCCAGCTAGGTTCTCTAGCTAGGTTCTGTCCAGGTTCTCTTGCCATGTTCTCTTGCTAGGTTCTCCAGCCAGGTTCTCCAGGTTCTCCAGCCAGGTTCGGTCGCCAGGTTCTGTCCAGGTTCTGTTGCCATGTTCTCTTGCTAGGTTTTCCAGCCAGGTTCTGTCCAGGTTCTCCTGCCATGTTCTCTCGCTAGGTTCTCCAGCCAGGTTCTCCCGCTAGGTTCTCCAGGTTCTCCAACCAGGTTCGGTCGCCAGGTTCTGTCCAGGTTCTGTTGCCATGTTCTCTTGCTAGGTTTTCCAGCCAGGTTCTGTCCAGGTTCTCCAGCCAGGTTCTCCCGCTAGGTTCTCCAGCCAGGTTCTCCAGGTTCTCCAACCAGGTTCGGTCGCCAGGTTCTGTCCAGGTTCTGTTGCCATGTTCTCTTGCTAGGTTTTCCAGCCAGGTTCTGTCCAGGTTCTCCTGCCATGTTCTCTCGCTAGGTTCTCCAGCCAGGTTCGGTCGCCAGGTTCGGTCCACTTCTTGCTTTTCTACCATCTGCTGGACCTCAGTTGTTAACTTCTTCAGCTGACCCCATGTTGGCACCTCAGTCCCTTGCGTAGCCTTCATCATCTTCTTTTTCCACTTTACTGTCATCTGGGCAACTCTCAGTCTTCGGAATGATGGGACAAGGAGCTTCTCTGGGTCCATTGTGGTGACGCTTGTAATGCTCTGGTACCCAAATTGGCTGCACTGCTCCTTCCGGAAAGATACAAAACACAATTTTATTTTATTTTATTTTATTTATTTATTTTTATATATTTTATTGATTTTTTACAGAGAGGAAGGGAGAGAGATAGTTAGAAACATCGATGAGAGAGAAACATCGATCAGCTGCCTCCTGCACATCTCCCACTGGGGATGTGCCCGCAACCCAGGCACATGTCCTTGACCGGAATCGAACCTGGGACCTTTCAGTCCACAGGCCGATGCTCTATCCACTGAGCCAAACCGGTTTCAGCTGTAATTTTAAAAAATTTAACATATAACATTCTCCCCTTTTTTGTTTTTATAGAAAAGGTTTATATTGATGGAATTCTGACCATATATAAACATACATCCTGCTCTGTATTCACAACTTCCCACTTCAACCCAAAAAACCACAGCTTCACATTTCTAACCGTGAATTGGCTCTACCCTCGAGCCTCAGCACCTCAAAACAAAACCCCAATTTCGAGCCAAACTGTTAGTTTTTCCTTTTGTGTCAAGAGCTAACTTTGATATGTTAAAACTAAGTAAAATCCATTTACTCAATCCAAAGCAGGCATTAAAAAGAAAAACCCCAAATGCTCTCTTGTGTCCATTTTAAGAGTAGGATTGGTGCTTTCTGCTATTACCTGAGTCCTGATCTATCACCCCAGGGAGAGCTTGCCAATCCTGCACTTTCCCGGGGTGGAAAGGCTGCAGTGGGGTTAAGGATAAGGCTCCTTGGACTTACCTTCTCCCATGCCTCTACATTTACCTTTCTGGCACCTTTCCTTCCTCAGAAAAGCATGGACACACTTGTATAAAACGTTCCATCTGACTGGGAGTAACCTTAACTCTTCTGCTAGCAAGCATATGTGTTTAAAGATCAATACAGAGTCTTTTTCTTTTAGACTCAGTATGGCACATCTTCTCAATCTAAGTTCTGTACTATCCACCTTCTTACCCTACTTATCCTCTATAGGGGGGTCTGCAATACCCTGGTGGAGTCCTATCCATCCCGAGTGTGGGGCTTCTTAATGGGGGGCGGGGGGGGGAGGCTTACCTAGGGGAATCCTGTTCGGGCGCCAATATGCCGGGGTCCAGCCCCATTTCTTTGTAGTCTGTTATTTATCCTTTACCTTTAGCTATGTAAAATTTCTGTATTTCATAATTCTCTTGTGGTGATCTCTTTAATACATGAATCGCATGCCTTTTATCTTTAACTGGAAATTTTGTGATTGCCATTTAAAAGTTTTTTTTCTATCATCTGTTAATTTTTTTCCTTCTCTCCTGGGATTGCCTGTTAATACGGATGTTGACACTTCCAATTCTGCCTTTCATTTCTTTTTATCATCTCTTCTGCTGACTTTGTATTTCATTTGTCTTTTGGCAATTAGATGGATATCTGTGAGTCTTTTATTTCAACCATTATTACATTTTCTATAACTAATACTTTTGGTTGGTTCTTATTATATCTGCTTGTTTCTTCTTCATATTACCAATATCCTGTCTTTTCTCTTTGAGGTATTTTTAATACTTACTGTATAATGTTATCTTTTAGTATTTAATTTTGTTTCATCTGATAAAGGTTGTTGAGTTTATTTTCTTTATTTAATTATAGTTGCGTTTATCAGATTACCATTTCTTTGCCCTGTCAGCTCATATTCTCTCAGGGATATTAGTTACTTTGGCCAGTAATGTATGTGGGGGTGGGAGTAATTTAAGTCCATCCTGGTTTGGAGGGGTAGGAAGAATGCTGCTGGCGTTAAAATATAGGGCGTGGCCACTAGACAAATGCTCCCTCTTCCTAACCAAGTAACTTGGCCTACAGGGATTCTCTTTTCCTTTGCCCTTGGCTTTCTTCACGGACATCACCCCTGGGTGTGGGAGTGGGGAATGGAGACTACTGAGGCCAGTACATACTTGTACTTATCTTCCCAGCTCCTCCTGTCCTTGGCCAATTCTACTGTTTTTTTACCCTGTAACAGTTATGGGGTAGGTATAGTGATTCACCCAGGGCAATTCAGAAGGAGAAAAAAAACACCCAGAGAGTTCTTCCTTAGCCTACTCCCCTATTGAAGACTTGGTTCACTTCCTTTCGAAGCTACTTCACTTCCCTACCTACTCCCAGGACCTAGAGATCTCCACTGTCCAAATAATAACCAAGACCAAGAACTGACCCAATTGTCCATTAACAGGAGATTAGATAAATTGTTTTGTATTCATAATTGGATATTACACAGCAGTGAAAATGAATGAACAAGTCCTAGAAAAACTAAATGAGGTTAAAACGTAAACCTCCTAAAGTACATGAGATCGTTTTTATTGAGCTGAGAAACCAGTAAAGCATATATTTAGTGATACACATGTATGTGATGAAGCTATTTGAAAAAGGATACAGTGACTGTGAACACAGTTCAGGAGAGCTACTGTCTCTTGGCATGGAGAAAGGTGGGGAGAGGAATGTAGTGCTTGGACATGCACAGTGGCCTTGGCAATCCGGTTCCTAAGTTAGCTGGGGCTGCAGCTGCTTGGTTCATTAATATGCATCATAATTTATGTATCACATATAATTTATACACACGAAAATATAGAAATAATTTATGTGGCAAAAAACTTGATCTGAACATACTTACGTTGTGTGTGTATTAGATATTTTACAAATGAATACACTTAACTCAGTTTCTAACATTTAGATCTGTGAGTCATTTTGACATGATTTTTGTGAAGTGTATAAAGGCTGTGTCTAGATGCATTTTGTGTGTGCATATCTAGTTCTAGGTTAGTAGTTTTGCTGGTAGCTATCGATGTAACTTAACCTGTTGTATGGGATCAAACTCATCATGCCCATCATCATTTTTTAAAATTTCTGTCTTTAAACAAATGATCCATTTATAATTTAAAAAAGCATTTATCAACTTAAAAGCATGTATTAAGAAAAATTACCCAAAGCTTAAAAGAATCACTAAGTTATACTGTGTCATAATGTGGTGTGTTACACAGTCAGTGATATTGTACATTTCTTACAGGGTGACAAGCGTAAGCCCTGAGAAGCTGCCAGTGTACTTGGCTGGCATTTGGCTGACGGTGATGTACTTGTCTGTGCATTGAGTACTCGCCAGGAGCAGCTACATGCAGCCCTGGATAGGGAGTTGGTGGTTTCCAGTGGTTTCGAGTTCAGAATATAATATTTGAATGCACATTATTTTTAAAAGTAATCCGCTTAAAATGCAGTTTTGATCAAATGTGGGACTTCTGAATCATCTCTGTGGAATATGGTTTGCTCTTGAAATGTTAAGTAATGATGTGATGTTTGACAGAATGGGGCTTTGTGTACAATAGGTATTCTATAAATACTGTTATCGTATCTAAATATGTTAGTAAATATTTATATCTTAAATATTTTGATAAACCTTATGAAAGATCTTAAATATTTTATATTTGTAAATAGTCCTCAAGAACATATCAGTAGAATAGGCAAAGCTTGTAAGACTGTGTCCTGGTGTTTATTCTTGCTGCGAAACCCTAGGTTAACCTCTTTTCTTATTCACAGGCTAAAGGGTCAGATTCCTGAAATTAAGCAGACTTTAGAAATTCTGAAATACATGCAGAAGAAGAAAGTAAGTGCATTTTTGTTTATAAATGTGAGTGAACCAGGATACTTCAGAGATGCGTTTTTCTTGACTCTGCTCACTGGTATTTGATCTGTGCTGGGAGATCCAGTCACCCTTCTCGACCACGTGTACTGATGTTATAGACAGTGTGCTTCCATGATAAACGTGGTTTTGTGGCTTCCTCCTCCAAACCATGTTTAATTCTAGGGCCCATACTTGCATTATTTTATTTCTGTGTACTATTTGCAAAACTTAAATGCAATTTGAAATTATTTTAGACTAGAGGCCCGGTGCACAAAAATTTGTGCACTCGGGGGAGGGGGGGGGGTCCTTCAGCCCGGCCTGTGCCCTCTCGCAGTCTGGGACCCCTCGGGAGATAACGACCTGCTGGCTTAGGCCTGCTCCCGGGTGGCAGAGGGCAGGCCCAATCCCTAGGTGCAGCCCCTGGTCGGGCTCAGAGCAGGGCCAATTGGGGAGTTGGGGCGCCGCCCCCTGTCATGCACAGAGCAGGGTGGATTGGGAGGTTGCGATGCCACCCTCAGTCATGCTCAGGGTAGGGCCGATTGGGGGGTTGGGGCACCGCCCCCTGTCATACTCAAGGCGGGTCAATAGGGAGGTTGTGGCACCACCCCTTGTCACGCACAGAGCAGGGCTGATCAGGGGGTTGGGGCGCTGCCCCCTGTCATGCACAGAACAGGGCCCATCGGGGGTTGGGGAGCTCCCCACAGTCACGCACAGAGCAGGGTCAATCAGGGGGTTGGGGAGCTCCCCCCTGTCACGCACAGAGTAGGGGCGATAGGGGAGTTGGGGCACCGCCCCCTGTCACACACAGAGCAGGGTGGATCAGGGGGTTGGGGCGCCGCCCTCTATCACCCACAGAGCAGGGCTGATCAGGGGGTTGGGGCGCTGCCACTGTCATACTCAAGGCAGGGCCAATGGAGAGGTTATGGCTCTACCCCGTCACACACAGAGCAGGGCCCGTGGGGGGGGGGGGCGGCGGGGATGGGTTGGGGCGCCGCACCCTGTCACACACAGAGCAGGGCTGATCAGGCGGTTGGGGCGCCGCACCCTGTCACACACAGAGCCGCAGGGCAATCAGGGGGTTTGGGCGCTGCCCCCTGTCATGCTGATCCCGGTGCCGGGAGGCCTCGCGGCTCCACTAATCCCGGTGCTGGGAGGCATATTACCCTTTTACTATATAGGATAGTGGCCTGGTGCATGTGTGGGGGCCAGCTGGTTTGTCCTGAAGGGTGTCCTGGATCAGGGTGGGGGTCCCCACTGGGATGCCTGGCCAGCCTGGGTGAGGGGCTGAGGGCTGTTTGCAGCTGGTCACACACCATTCAGGGTGGGGGTCCCCACTGGGGTGCCTGGCCAGCCTGGGTGAGGGGATGATGGCTGTTTGCAGCTGGTCACACACCCTTCAGGGTGGGGGTCCCCACTGGGGTGCCTGGCCAGTCTGGGTGAGGGGCTGAGGGCTGTTTTCAGGCTGGCGGGTGACGGAAGCTCCCAACCGCTCCTTTTTTTCTTTTTCTTTTTTTATTCTGGGCCAGCTTTAGCTCTGAGGCTCCAGCTCTTAGGCCTCCGCTCCTGAAAGCAGGTATCTGGTTTGTTTCGGTTCTATAATCGAAACTCTGTATCAACTCCAGCTCTGAGATCCCGGCTAGCTGAAAGCAGGTTTCTGGGGTTTTGTTTAGCTTCTATATTTGTCACAATGTTTCTTAAACTGCAGGCTCAGAGGCCGGCAAGGCAGGCGGGGAACGTTGGAGTCCTCGGTCACTGAAGCAAGCAAGCCTCATGTTAGTTTCAAGCTGCCTGGCTGCCGGCCGCCATCTTGGCTGGCAGTTAATTTGCATATCTCGCTGATTAGCCAATGGGAAGGGTAGCGGTCATACGCCAATTACCATGTTTCTCTTTTATTAGATAGGATAACGAAAAGAAGACGTCTTATTTTGCAGTAGCAGCATCTAAGGTTTTTTGTTGTTACTGTTCTCCCTGAGAATAAGGAGGGAGTCCAAGACTTCTCGAGCTGGAAAGAATCTTAGAAATTATGTTTCAGATTCTCGTTTCACAGCTGAGCATACAGTTACAGAGAAGTTCTTACCCAGTGTCACATAGCTAGTTACTGGCAGAACTAGATTTGAGAATCTTCGGAGTCTTAATCCAATACTCATTAACTAAAAGAAATCTGTAAAAATTAAATTTCATAAGGATGTTGTATTCAAAGGTTATATGTGTGGATATATGATGTATTACTTGACTGGTAGAATAACTGCATTTCTAGTACATTATTTTATGTTGGTGAACTTGGTAAGATTTCAGAACTGGTTGGTTGGGCATGAAGCAGTGATTAAGTAAGAATAATAGCTAATCCTTGTGTAGTGCCTACTCTGTACCAGGCACTGGTGTGTGTGTGTGTGTGTTCGCGTGTTCACGTGTGTGTGTTCGCACTTGCGCTCTGCTTGTGATGGCCTTTAGAGGTGTCGGGACTATTATCCGTATTTTACACATGAGGAACCTGAGACACAGAGGTTAAGTGATATGCCAAATTTTTTTTTAACTTGTTTTGTAACTCCAGTTTTTAACTGTAGTGACCTTTTTAAAAAAATATATATTTTATTGATTTTTTACAGAGAGGAAGGAAGGGAGAGGGATAGAGAGTTAGAAACATCGATGAGAGAGAAACATCGATCAGCTGTCTCCTGCACATCTCCCACTGGGGATGTGCCCGTAACCAAGGTACATGCCCTTGACGGGAATCGAACCTGGGACCTTTCAGTCCGCAGGCTGACGCTCTATCCACTGAGCCAAACCAGTTAGGGCAATATGCCAAATTTACACAGGTAGGAGGCAGTTGAACCAGAATCCATGTCCAGCTATCTGGCTCCAAGCATTCATTTCTTTTACCTATACTTAGTTTGCATGATGGTGCTGTTTTTTTATTTTTATTTTTTTAAAATATATTTTTATTGATTTCAGAGAGGAAGGGAGAGGGAGAGATAGAACCATCAATGATGAGAGAGAATCATTGATTGGCTGCCTCCTGCATGCCTCCTGCTAGGGAGCAGGCCCGCAACCTAACTGGGAATCGAACCGTGACCTACTGGTTCATAGGTTGATGCTCAACTACTGAGCCATACTGGCTGGGTACATGATGGTACTAGTTTAAATGGCTTAGGTTCAGCTGTGAGCTCTCTCCTTTATGACCTTGGTATTAAACTGGTCTGCTTATAGTACTATAATTTTTTTTTGAAGGAGTCCACCAATTCAATGGAGACAAGATTCTTATTGGCAGATAACCTGTACTGCAAAGCTTCAGTTCCTCCTACCGATAAAGTGTGTCTGTGGTTGGGGGTAAGTAAATATAATAGCCACAGCTTCATTGGCTGACATTGTTTTCCCTGCACAACAGTATTGTTTGAGCTACGTAAATGCTTATCTCCTTTTGACTGTTGAAGGAAGGGGTGGGATTCAGGTGGTCCATATTAGAAATTGACTGAAATTAGGAGTGCGATGAAAATTGTTACAAAAACCTTCTCAAGTCTCTCCCAAACAAACACAACTGACCAAGCCCTACTTCCCTTCAGCTACTGCTTTATCTCTTATATGTAACTGAAGGCGGGGCAATGGAAGGAACTGCTGAACCTCAGATAAATGTTCCTTCCCAATAGGAGTTTATAAGTTCTAGAAAGATCTCTCTAAACTTGGTGGTGGTGGGGGGAAGATTATTATAAAAAAAAAAACCTTGAGGTTGGAGTTCAGTTTTTAAACCATACACTTCAGCTTTAGATGATTTCATAAACCTTGCTTTGATGCTTCCTTTATTACTCCTCTCAGTCCCCTAACCAAGCCATTCCTGACCTTCTAGCTCAGCAGTCGCCAACCTTTCGGACCTCACGGACCACCAGTGGTCCGTGGACCACCGGTTGGTGACCGCTGGTCTAACTAGCCGTCCATAGGTCTTGTTATCACAGGCAAGTTCCCATACAAAAATAGAAAGTCAAGTGTACTGCTCCCAGCTTTCGCCACTGAGGACTCCCCCTTGCTGCTTTTTTGTGGAATCACCCCTGAGAGAGACCTGTGAAAGGAGGACCGTTTAGTACACAGACACTCACCTCTCTAACCCTTAGTTCCTCCTCCTGGTTGTTGTTGATTGTAATATCTTCAGAGTTTGTGCACTTAATTCTATACGATCATTCCCATATTTGTTGAGTTTTTTTAAATTATTAATTAAAGCTTTATTGTTCAGATTATTACATTTGTTCCTCTTTTTTCCCCCATAACTCCCCTCCACCCAGTTCCCACCCCACCCTCCTCCCTCACTCCCCACCCACTGTCCTCATCCATAGGTGCACGATTTTTGTCCAGTCTCTTCCCACATCCCCTTCACCCCTTGCCCCCCCAAGAATAGCCAGTCCATTCCCTTTCTATGTTCCTGATTCTATTATAATCACCAGTTCATTCTGTTCATCAGATTATTCACTTGATTTTCAGATTCACTTGTTGATAGATGTGTATTTGTTGTTCAAAATTTGTATCTTTACCTTCTTCTTCTTCTTCCTCTTCTTAAAGAATACCTTTCAGCATTTCATATAATACTGGTTTGGTGGTGATGAACTCCTTTAGCTTTTTCTTATCTGTGAAGCTCTTTATCTGGCCTTCAATTCTGAATGATGGCTTTTCTGGATAAAGTAATCTTGGTTGTAGGTTCTTGCTATTCATCACTTTGAATATTTCTTGCCACTCCCTTCTGGCCTGCAAAGTTTCTGTTGAGAAATCAGCTGACAGTCGTATGGGTACTCCCTTGTAGGTAACTGAGTTTCTTTCTCTTGCTGCTTTTAAGATTCTCTCTTTGTCTTTTGCTCTTGGCATTTTAATTATGATGTGTCTTGGTGTGGTCCTCTTTGGATTCCTTTTGTTTGGGGTTCTCTGCGCTTCCTGGACCTGTAAGTCTATTTCTTTCACCACGTAGGGGAAGTTTTCTGTCATTATTTCTTCCAATAAGTTTTCAATATCTTGCTCTCTCTCTTCTTCTGGCACCCCTATAATTCAGATGTTGGTGCGCTTGAAGCTGTCCCAGAGGCTCCTTACACTATCTTCGTATTTTTGGATTCTTTTTTCATTTTGCTTTTCCAGTTGGGTGTTTTTTGCTTCTTCGTATTTCAAATCGTTGACTTGATTCTTGCAATCCTCTGGTCTGCTGTTGGGAGTCTGTATAATATTCTTTATTTTAGTCAGTATATGCTTAATTTCTACTTGGTCCTTTATCACAACCTCGAGGGTCTCATTAGATTTCTTGTAGATCTCATTAAGTTTATCGGCAGTTTCTAGAAAATTCTTGAAAAACCTTAAAAGTGTGGTTTTGAACTCTATATCCAGTAGTTTGCTTTCCTCCATTTCTGTCATTTGTGTCCTTTTTCTTTGTCTCCGCATTTTTTATGCTTCCCTGTGTTGGTAGAGTGGCTTTCTGTGCTAAGTGTCCTCTAGGGCCCAGTGGTTCAGCCTCCCCAATTACCTGAGGAGGACACTCTTGGTGCACCCCCTTGTGGTCTTTGTGCACAGTCTTGTTGTTGAGTTTTACTTCTGCAAGTGGAACCGCCATTCACCCAGCGGCTCAAATCCTAGGGGTCATTCACCTTGGTTTCTCTTTCCCTCCACCCACATTCCATCAGAAGGCGGGGATGAGATGATTCCATACATTAGCCTGGGACAACAGGGAACTCTGGGAAGAATTACGGCTGGAGCCCACCTGACATCTCACACTAGATGAATTCCACATGGATCACATACTTACACGAAGTGCTGACACCATCAAAGTTTAGGCCAACTCCGAGACGACTTATTTTGTAACCCTGAAATAGCAATGGTTTTTTAGGCCACAAAGGTCAGAAATCGTAAGTCAAAAGAAAATGAACAGGAAACTCATATTGCAGCAAAGCACTAAGAGTTTTGAGGGGGACTAGGAGTTGTGTTTTGGGCATGTCCGTCCTAGACGCCTATTTAGAGCGTCAAGTGCGGAGGCTGATAAGGCAGTGTTTGAGGAGTGACTCAACTGAGGAGAAATTCTTGGCACAGGGTACTTCCTGAAGAACAATTGATGCTTTCTAGCATAAATGAAGTGTTTTTAAATGTATTATCTGAATTTTTATGCAGTTTTCTAATTACGGATTGCGTTAGTCGGTATTTTTGCAGCACCTACTTTGTGCCAAACACTTTCATGTTGTCTCATTTGATGCTTACAGCAATCCTGTGAGTCATTTTAAAATCCCATTTATCCGATGAGGAAAGTGGTTCAGGAAATGCTTGGTGGTAAGTCAGGTGATAGGAGGAGTTCGGAGCTGGAAAAGGTATGGTTCCCCCCTCCACAGTGCACACACCCCAAGTGTCGGCAGTAACACCAGCTCTTGAGAATCCCAGACACAGTCACCTTGCCTTCACCCCTAACATCTGTTGGCGGTAGAAGGGGGACAGTAAAAGCTAGCTGTTTTTCTTATTGAATCAAACATAGATGTATTGGAAAACTTTTAAATTATCGTATCTTAACCTCAGAAACAGCTATTTAAATGGATTCAAATGTAACACTACTTAGTGTCATGATGGAAAGATAGGTTTTGGTATCTAAACATTGGTTTTTACCCTAATTCTCCCATTTACTTACTAGCTATGCAAACATAAGCAACCTAACATTTCAACCTGTTTTCTTAACTGTAAAGATGAAAATAACTTGCCTTACCAGGGTTGTTACTAAGAGTAAATGATATAATGTATGTAGATATATTCTCTAACCCAGGGGTCAATACACTTTTTTTTTTAATCCTCACCTGAGGATATTTTTCCCATTTTCCCGTTGATTTTTAGAGAGAATGGAAGGGTGGGAGGGGGAGAGAGAGAATGAGAGAGAGAGAGAGAGAGAGAGAGAGAAAGATAGAGACACATCGAATGGTTGCCTCCTGCACACACCCCGAGCCTGATCGGGCTGGGATCAAACTTGCAACCATGTATGTGCCCTTGATTGGGGATTGAATCTGAGACCCTTTGGTCTGCGGACTGATGCTCCAACCACTGAGCAAACTGGCCAGGGCTCAATAAACTTATAAAAAAGGTCAGAGAGTAAATGTTTTTTTTGTTGTTGTTGTTTTTCTGTTTTTTTTTAATATATATATTTTATTGATTTTTTACAGAGAGGAAGGGAGAGAGAGAGTTAGAAACATCGATGAGAGAGAAACATCGATCAGCTGCCTCTTGCACATCTCCTACTGGGGATGTGCCCGCAACCCAAGTACATGCCCTTGACCGGAATCGAACCCGGGACCTTTCAGTCTGCAGGCCGACGCTCCATCCACTGAGCCAAACCGGTTTCGGCAGAGAGTAAATGTTTTTGGTTTTGCAGACCACTTGGTCACTGTCACAACTACTCAGCTCTGACACTGGCTTGAAAGCAGAAGTGCGTGGAGAATAGCTGGGTTCCAATAAAACTTAAGACAAAAGGCAGCCAGCTGGATTTCGCCCAGCCCCTGCTCTAACCCATAAAGCACTATGTGAATGTTTAGTAATTCTCATGACTCTCTCTCTTTCTCTCAGGCTAACGTAATGCTTGAATATGATATCGATGAAGCTCAGGCATTGTTGGAAAAGAATTTAACAACTGCCACAAAAAACCTGGATTCTCTTGAGGAAGACCTTGACTTTCTTCGAGATCAGTTTACTACCACTGAAGTCAGTATCCTTTCTTAACAAGAAACAAAGGGAGGAAAGGGTAAAGATGTTTACAATGTTCTTTCTTACATTGCTTTAATGAGAAGAATGTCCTTATTCTTAGACCAATCAGTCTTACCTCCTGCCACTGACTTTCTGCCCTGGCCCTTCCCCAAAATACCACACTCTTTGCTTTTCCTCACTTTGTTCCTCCTGCCTGGAATGATTTCCTCCCATTTACCTGGGTTACTTTAAAAAAATGTTTTATTGATTTCAGAAAGGAAGAGAGAGGGAGAGAGAGAGATAGAAACATCAGTGATGATAGAGAATCTTTGATTGGCTGCCTCCTGCACGTCCCACACTGGGGATTGAGCCCACCACCCAGGCATGTGCCCTGACCGGGAATGGAACCGTGACCTCCTGGTTCATGGGACAATGCCCAACCACTGAGCCACACTGGCCGGGCATACCTGGCTTACTTTTTATCCTTCATATTTCAGCACAAGCATCAGAACATTTCTGAACATTTTCTGACCCTCTCAGGGTGTTATGTTCCTCTGGGCTTACTTAGCACTTTGCACATAGTTCTTCATTTGTTTTTCATGTCAGACTACGAGTTCTTCAAGTGTAGAAGCTGTACTTTCTTCTCCACAGTATGTAGCACCTGGCAGGCATTGAGTGCTTGGGTGAGGGAAGGCAGGCCTGTTTGAGGCCAGAGCAGGGATGGTGTGTGACTTGAACGTAAAGACTTTGGAGAAAAAAATAACCCGTATAATTCCCAGAAGGTAGCATAGGAGCAAACCTAGATGACCTTGAGTATGATGTTGACTTTGTGGATACAACACCAAAGTCACTATCCATGGAAGAAGTACAGTGGGGCCTTGACTTACAAGTTTAATTCGTTCCGAGACCGAGCTCGTTAAGGAGCTCGTTAAATTACTCTGTCAACTCAATGCAAAAAATCGGCCGAGAGACAGCTGGTATCTCAAAAACTCGTTAATCAGGACACTCGTAAGTCAAGGCCCCACTGTAATTGATATGTGAGGGCCTACACAGGTGCTGCTTGTGGAAAGGAAAAGATGTAGGTGCTTAATAATTTTTTTTTTTTTGGTGCTGAATAAATTGAATGACCTATTAAAGGGAAGGGCAAAGGTAAAATTATTGATAATTAAATTATACTAATTTAAATATTACATATCAGGATAAGGGGCTGTCTTTAAAACTGTTGACAGTGTCAAGCACATATATGTTAAATATAATACCATAATTGATTAAATATGCTAAACAATTGCTGATTTGACACCTTGACTTAATTTTGGTGGGATTTAGTTCAGTATTTTCATAGCAAATGATATTATAGCAAGATGGCTCATGCCCTGACCGGTTTGGCTCAGTGGATAGAGCGTCGGCCTGTGGACTGAAGGGTCCCAGGTTCGATTCCGGTCAAGGGCATGTACCTTGGTTGCGGGCACATCCCCAGTGGGGAGTGTGCAGGAGGCAGCTGATCGATGTTTCTCTCTCATCGATGTTTCTAACTCTCTATTCCTCTCCCTTCCTCTCTGTAAAAAACCAATAAAAAAAAAAAGATGGCTCACAACACTACTTGTCACCAGTATTTTGTGTGTATGATTTCTAACTTTGATTCAGTGTGTGTGCATACCCAGTCATTGCAAATGTTATCTTTAGAATTGCACTTGGATTTTCTTTAACAATTCTTGCAGATATGGCCAGGGTTTATAATTGGGACGTAAAAAGGAGAAACAAAGATGATTCTGCCAAGAACAAAGCATAATTCTCGCAATGAAAAATGTGGTTCATTTTTCCAAACATGTCCTTTTAAATATTCCAAAGTGTATTCTTAAAAGTTGACATTAATTTGAATGCTTTTTTTAAACAGTAAGAATGATCATGGAAACTTTAAAAAGAGATAATCATGAACACCATTTTATTTATTTATGAAAACAAAATTAATTCCAAATATTTTATGGAATTAGCAGTATTTTTTACTTTTTATTTGCATTTCCAACATAGTAAATGCTACTTTCATCATTTTTTTGTTTGTTTATTTTAAGAAAAGTCTTAATTGAAATGGCTGAAAGCAGATGTATGCTGTGGAGGCTGAATTCTGGACACTTAAGCACAGTTTACTTTTTCTTTATTATATGATGTTACTCTCAAATATTTGCAGACTTGCTTTTCTTCAGTACATGTGGGGCTTTATAGTCCTCTGTTGCTGTTATTTATTATAATATTCTGTACTTTACAGGAAATGGTCATTTGCCTTCTTAAGTTTTAAGAGGGTTCTTAAGACAACATGTTTTCCTGTCCTCTGTCAGTGCACAGTGTCTTTGCAATGCCAACATAAGGGAGATTTCAGCCAATAGGAAATAACAAAATTACCCACTCAAACTCTTGGCTAAGGTGATTTTGTATTTCTTCATTCTCCAAAGCAGCTGAACAAAAATATTAAGATTAAAAACAACGGTTGAAACAACTTGTTTTTGTGTGTTTTTTTTTTATTCATGTTAAAACCTTATAGGAATAGTAGTGGGTGATACAGATTCTGGTAAAAACACAAATGTATTATTCCATCTCCATGTAGTAAAAAGTATACTTACTTGTACAATGTTTTGTACTTGTATTTCGTGTTATTAAAACAGTGAAGTTAAAACTGGCATGATACCCTTTTCATGTCATTCTTTCTCAAGTTAACATGGGTCTTTTCACATACTCGTAAAGTTTATTTACTTGTACATATAACTTGCATGTCTCAAGAACTTCTGATGTTTGTAAAAAAACATAAAATCCCCTTGGTGGGATGGCAGATAAGCAAACAATTGAGAAGTTCGATCTGAAAGGTACCAAAGTTCCTTGAGTCAGTTTTTCTTCCATAATTTTAAATTCTCATGCTTTAGAATTTGAGGTTTATAACATCTTACGATATCAAAAGTGCTACTTTTCCCCAAACTTTACTATGGTAAGAATATTGGTACAAAATGTTTTTGGTACTATTAGTACTGGAATGATTTGCTCAGATCTCTCTTAGTTTAAGTCCATGAAAATGGAAATACGAATTTTTGGGTATTCTAGGCAGTAAGAAGAGAGACAGCTTTTTAGAAATATATATATATACACACCCAGTATGTTGAGGAATGGTGTTAGGCTCTGATAATTACATAAAAGAAAGATATTTAAATTCTGCCTCAGCCAGATCTTTTCTCATATAATGGTTTACATTTTCAGAATTAACATAGCCAACTTGACTTGATATATTTTCAAGCTTAATCAGAATAGTAGTATAATATATCTAGAGAAGATATGGGAAAAGGATTAACTATAAAACTTGATACTGGGTAACAAATATGTTGGAAATGTAACTGAAATTTAATGATTTTTGCATGATAAAACCAAGGTTTGTTTTAGAAAATGGAGGGAAAAGATTTTAAGTTTGACTTGTAGTCTCCCTTAACATTCTGTCTTCCATTTCTTTTTCTATGCATAGTTTTTAAAAAATAACTTAAATATTTTTTTCTGTGATTTTTATCCAGTCTTTACTTAACATGGAATTTACTTATATAGTGCTATTACATTAACATACTAGTTTTATAGTAGAAGCCTAATGTAGTAGACTGATTCACAGACATTTGGGTGGCTTTAAATTGTTTTCTCTATTTAAGTAAAGAATTCACTTTACGTTTTCACATAGGGCTTTTTCTTGTATTTAAGATTTTTCCCCCTGAGATTAGATTACCAAAAATATAATTATGGTGTTAACGATTGTAGCATTTTATTTTCTGGGGTTAACAGAGTAGTTTTGTCAGAAGCAACAGCAGGGGCTGATGGAAAGCACAGTTTATTCCCACTGCCTACCCTCTGACATACAAACACGCATGGCCTTATCCAAAGCTGCATAGTCAGAGTCAGATCCAGCTCCTGAATTTCCCCCCTTTGTACCACGATGTCTTGCTCCTTTATGACTAAATTTGGTAAAAGTGTTGACTTAAGTTCAATCCTTTAATGAATGAATACTCTCCTTTGTATGTTTGCTGTTCTCTGCCCTAATCTTCAGTGGTACCTTTTAGGGTCTTAAGCCATTTCTTAAAGGTTTACTTATCTTGGTTGGTTCTAATCTCATACCCTTTTGATAGCCATGCCTGTGCCTATTTGGTATTAATGTGGGATTGTGCCATCTCTGAAGACACTGCCAAGTGCATGCACAACACCCATCACAGCTACACATATAAACTCCCAGGGCCTGGATAGGCCATGTCTGACACTAGTTTACTCTGAAGGACACGAGACAGGCAAGCCACCATGCCAGGGGGCAGCTTTAGGCACAGTTCTGTGGGAATTCTGGCAGCAGTCCTCACAAACTACACAGATGGGTGCAGGAGCCCCAGGCTTAGGAGCCCGAAGGGACCACTACCTCCTGGAAAAATCCCCCGTGCCTAGCATCCCCATGTCCTGGCCAGGGACAGGCCCCAGGGACAACAGGTGCACTGCACTGGGAAGCCAGAGTTGTGGCTCCCAATAAGTGTTTACGACCACTGACAGCCCTCCTGGCTTGGACATAAGGTACTACCCTGGGCATGTTACCTGAATCAATTTCCCCTGGTCCCACAGCTGATGGTCCATCTTCATCAGGTTTCCAGGGGCAACCGAGCTAGAAAGCTAACCCAAGGTCAGCTGGTCACCTTGAAAGGAGAAAGGGGTTTGGAACACCTCACTCTTGTAGTATGTTGAATCTTGCATAATCATGGCCCAGTTGTTACAATGGTTTATTTCCTTTTCTAGTTCCTTTTACATAAGGCCCCTTGGCTATTAAGTGCCTCTGCCCAAAAAAATAAAATAGTAATCATTTATTTTCAAGGGCCAGATGGAAGCTTTTCTGTCCGTGTTAGGTAAAAATAAGGCATCAGCCGGGAAGTCCAAGTAGTTAGTCTCCAAAGTCTTATAATTACACAATGGGTTGGAGAGCTTTTCTTGACTCAAAAACCAAATGATGCCATAATTTTAGACTATTTAGTCATTACAGAATGACTTTCTAGAATAGTGGCCAAAATTGATTACATTTCTCATGTTTATACTTTTTATTTTGATACTTTATAACTACAACCAGTGTCATAAAGGAGATGGGCCTGCTGATTAACCATATTTCCTACATATCAATACTCTACAAATTGTGAGAAGGAACCATTTTTTTAAAAAATACATTTTTTTTTATTTCAGAGAGGAAGGGAGAAGGGGAGAGAGAGAGAGAAACATCAATGATGAGAGAGAATCATGGATTGGCTGCCTCCTACATGCCCCACACTGGGGATCGAGCCCACAACTCGGACATGTGCCCTGACTGGGAATTGAATTGTGACCTCCTGGTTCATAGGTTGACACTCAACCACTGAGCCACACTGGCAAATGTCCCCTTTTTATAAGGACACCAGTCATTTGGATTAGGGATGTACCCGACTCTAGTATGATCTCAACTAATTCCATAAGCAAGGACTCTATTTCCAAATAAAGTCACATTCACAGGTACTAAGGGTTAAGACTTCAACATAGCTTCTTGGGGAACACAATTCAACCCTTAATAGTTGCCATGCACTCAGCTACCACCCTGGTCCAAGTCACCAACATGTCTCCTGTGGATCATGGCATCACCTCCTGATTGCTCCCTGCTTCCACCTTTGCCCTCCTTCAGTCCATACTCTATTTTAACTTTTTTTTTTTTTAAATCCTCACCCGAGGATATTTTTCCATTGATTTTTAGAGAGAGTGGAAGGTAGGGGGAGAGACAGAGAGAAACATCAATGTGAGAGAGCCACATCGATTGGTTGCCTCCTACACTCGCCCGGACCAGGGTCGGGGTTTGAGCCTACAACCCAGCTTCATGCCCTGGACGGGAATGGAACCTGGGACTCTTCAGTTCGCAGGCCAACACTCTATCCACTGAGCCAAACTGGCCAGGGCCTTCGGTTCATACTCTAAAGCAGTGATCGCCAACTGGCGGTCCGTGAGGTCCGAAAGGTTGGCGACCACTGCTCTAAAGAAGTCAGAGGAGAGGGATCTTGGTACAGTGTAAGTCAGAGCAGGTGTCTCTTGCTCAAAACTTCCTAGTGCCTCTCATCTCACTTAGAGCAAGCCACAGTCCTTAAAATGGTCTATAAAATACCCAATCTAAGTCCCCCACTCCGTTTCTAAATTCATTTGCAAAAGATGTCTTCCAATCTCTTCATTTACCCCCTAACATCCTTCCCCTTGTGCATTCGGCTCCAGCACAACTGTCTCTCTGCTCTTCCTGGAATGTACTTGTTTTGCTCCTATCTCAGGACTTTTCCACTTGTTCTCTTTTTCTGGAAAGTGCATCCTAGGAATCTACAGATAGCTACATGGCTCACTCCTCAACGAGGTTGTGAGGTTGCCACTCAAATGTAACTTCATAAATAAGCTTCAGCCCTCGCTGGTTTGGCTCAGTGGATAGAGCATGGGCCTCCGGACTGAAGGGTCCCGGGTTTGATTCTGGTCAAGGGCACATGCCCAAGGTTGCAGGCTCGATCCCCAGTAGGGGGCGTGCAGGAGGCAGCCGATCAGTGATTCTCACTCATAACTGATGTGTTTCTCTCTCTCTCTCTCTCTCTCTCTCTCTCTCTCTCTCTCTCTCTCTCTCTTCCTCTCTGAAATCAATAAAAATATAAATAAAAAAGAAGAAATAAGCATCATATGACCATTTGCAATTATTACCCTTCCCCCACACAAATGCATATTCTTTTCAACATCCTTGCTTTAGTTACTTCTTAACAGTTAACTCAACTGTGTGCCATGGTTTGCCAGGGGAAGTTCTGATTTTTTAAAAATATATATTGATTTCAGGGCGAGAGAAGGATAGACAGAAACATCAATAATAAGAGACAATCATTGATCAGCTGTCTCCTGCACATCTCCCACTGGGGATCGAGCCTACAACCCAGGCATATGTTCCTACCAGGAATCGAACCTTGACCTCCTGGTTCATAGATTGACCCTCAACTACTGAGCCACACTGGCCAGGCAGGGGTAGTTCTGATTTTTACCTGCAGTTAAACACCTATTGATTATTTAGTGACCCCTTCTACTTTCTCTTTTTTAAAAATAATACATTTGTGGTTGTTTTTTTAAAATATATTTTTACTGATTTCAGAGAGGAAGGAAGAGGGAGAGAGAGATAGAACATCCATGTTGAGAATCATGGATCGGCTGCCTCCTGCAAGTCCCCCACTGGGGATCGAGCCCACAACCCGGGCATGTGCCCTTTACTGGAATCGAACCTGGGACCCTTCAGTTTGCAGGCTGACACTCTATCCACTGAGCCAAACCAGCTAGGGCGGCCCTTTCTGCTTTAATAGTGTCCCAACTTGGTTGGGATTTCTGGCCGGAGCACAGAAAAGGGAAGCCCAAGGGAACTGGAGAGTAATGGGGTGTGACACAGAGAGGGAGGAGCTCTGGAAAGCAACCCCATAATGTTGATTACCAACTCCTGGGTTCCCTATGTGCTCCTAACTAGCATACTAAAGACTTCCAGAACTGAACAAAAGGGTAGACCACCGCCCAGTTTTCCGACTGGCCACTGGGTGGTGCATGAACACAGGAAAGATCAGAGACAAAAGCTTTGAAAACAACCAGCAGAGGAACAACAGCCCACAGAGGCCACGTGGGAACATGTGACCTGAACCCACTCAGATAAATTGTCAGCTGAAACCAAAATAATGTTCTTGACAGAATTTAAAATTCTCTTATTATCTAACTTAAATATATGTGTAAACCGAGACTCAGAGATTGAATTACACATACATTAACTGGTAGAGTCAGAATTTGAAACCATGTTTGTCTTACTCCAAAATTCATACTCTTAACCACTGTGTTAAATAACCATTTGAAAAAAAAAAGAAATCTGGAAGGAAGCAAACCAAACTTTAAACAATCATTTTCTTTAGGAACTGATAGATTGAATGCAGTTGACCACAAGAGCCAGAAGAAAGAGGGAGGGAAACAAAGTCAAGGGCTGCAATGGTAGACTGGCACCAGTAGTAGTTGCCTGAAGATCTTAAGGAAGTTTCTTTTAAAAAATATAATTTTATTGATTTCAGGGAGGAAAGGAGAGGGGGAGGGAGAGAGAGAGAGAGATAGAAACATCAATGATGAGAAAGAATCACTGATCCGCTGCCTCCTGCATGCCCCACACAGGGGATCAAGCCCACAACCCGGGCATGTGCTCTGACTGAGAATCAAACCGTGACCTCCTGGTTCCTAGATCAATGCTGAACCACTGAGCCATCCAGTTCTGGTGATCTTAAGGAAGTTTCAAACATGGTTCATGGGATAGAGTGGAAAAACAGAGCTTGTAGTCAGAATGGAATTTTAAAGGCTATATAACATTTGGTAATGCTTCAGGATAGGACCATGTGTGTATTTTACATTTGAAGTGAAGTAACAGGGTCATTGGATTAAAGCAGGGCAAGAACACAATCATTCACTCAAATATTTGATTATTCAAGCATATATCTATATTATAAGTTGCAGAAATACTGGTGAACAATAAGATTAATAAGATTAATAAAATTCTTGCTTTGATGTACCTTACAATTGGAGAAATAGGCAGAAGCCAGATTATACATGGCCTTGTTCTCATGTTAAGAAATGTAAGGTTTAGTCCTAACCAGTGTTGCTTAGTGGATAGAGCATCGGCCCACAAACTGAAGGGTCTCAGATTCAATTCTGGTCAAGGGCATATACCTAAGTTGCAGGCTTGATCCCTGCCCCGGTGCATGCGGGAGGTAACTAATGGATGTGTCTCGCTCTCATGTTGCTATTTCTCTCTATCTCTCCCCCCCCCCCACTCTAAAAATCAATGGAAAAATATCCTCCAGTGAGGATTAACCAAAAAATAAAAAGAAATGCAAGGTTTATTTCGATTTTGTTCTAAATGTGATGAGAAACCATTGGTGGGTTTTATGCAGAGGAATGACTTAATCTTATTTCTGTTTTGAAAAATTATTCTGGCTGTTATGTTGAAAATGTATCATGGGAATAAAAGTAGAAGTGGAAGACCAGTTAGGAAGATACTGAAATAGTTCAGGAAAGGCTTGGGCAAAGGTGATGGCAATGGAGATAAAGAAAAATGGCTATTTTTAAAATCCTCACCTGAGGATATGTTTTCTAAAAATTGATTTTAGAGAGAGGTGAGAGAGAAACATTGATCTGTTGCCTCCGTATATGCCCCCCCCCCCGCCCCAACCAGGGATTAAACCTGCAACCTAGGTATGTGCCCTTACCAGGAATTGAGTCTTCAACCTTTTAGTATACAGGACGACGTTCCAACCAATTGAACCACCCGGCCAGGGAAGACTTGTATATATTTTGAAAATAGAGCTGAGTGTGTTTAATGATGGATTTGATATGGGAAATGAGGGATTTAGGAGAACTTAAGTTTCTGTGTTGAACAAAGGGTTGGGTGGTGGTGTTATTCATGGAGATGAGAAAGACTGGGTGGAAGGAGCACATTTTGATAGATTCTGAATTCATATTGGATATGTTGAGTTTGAGGAATTTGTGGATGTGTTTAGTAGGCAAGTTGGCTGTATAGCTATAATGCTCAGAATAGTGCTGGAGCCCTTCATTTGGGAGTCATCAATGCAAAGACAGTAACTTAAGTCATGAGAGTATGTGAGATTGCCTAGGGAGAGGAGAGGATGGAGAGCGAGAAAAGAATCGGGCCTCCAACAGAAATGAAAACACTGACTCCTGAGAGGCTTGGAGTAGGAAGAAATCATTCTACCAACACTATGCTGGCCAAGGTCACTCATGGCTGCATGCTCCCTCAAATCCTATGGATATACAGTGTGTCCCCCCCAAAACTGTATACACTCTTTAACAGTTAATAGCTGGATTTTAAAAATGAAATGTACTTTAATAAACAGTGCCTTTATAATTATTCAAAGGGTGTGTACACGTTTTGTGGGGACACCTTATATTTTAGTCCTTGTCTTTATGAACCCACTGCTGCATTGTGATACTATTGTCCACTCCTTCCTGTGGGACTGTACTTCCCGGTTTTCCATTCCTCCCTATAAGTTTCCTTCACCTTTTAAAAAAAGATATACTTCTTTTTATTGATTTCAGAGAGGAAGGGAAAGAGGAAGAGAGAAACATCAATGATGAGAGAGAATCACTGATTGGCTGCCTCCTGCATGCCCCGCCTCTACAGAGAATCGAACTGTGACCTCCTGGTTTATAGGTCAATGCTCAACCTCTGAGCCATGCCGGGTCGGGCTCCTTCACCTTTTTTTTGTATACCCTAAACTCTGTTGCTCTCCAGCGAAGACTAAAGAGTTAGACTTTATGTTGAGCTGTCAGGAAGGACTTCTGGAGCCACATCTTTTCTAGGATCAGAAAGCTGCTTGCAAATTTTGGAAGCTGTTTGTTCTAGAACTTGATGGAGGCGAGAGAGGATTCCAGATGGAGTGAAAAGCAAGTACAAAGGCCTTGAGATGTGAATATGCTTGATGTGTTTGAAGAACAGGAAAGAAACCAGTGTAGCTGGAGTAGAATGATAAAGAGAATAGTGCTAAGAAACAAGGTTACAGATGCTATGGGATGGAGATGGAATTCATTTCTAAGGGTTCTTCTGAAGGCCATTGGGAGGATTTTCGGTTCTAAACTAAGTAAAATGGATAACCACTGGGGAATTATGAATAGATGATTGCTTATAACTAATGTCTTTTAAAAAAATGTATTTTTATTAATTTCAGAGAGGAAAGAGGGAGAGAGAGATAGAAACATCAGTGATGAGAGAGAATCATTGATCGGTTGCCTCTTGCCTATTGGGGATTGAGCCTGCAACCCAGGCATATGCCCTTGACTGAAATCAAACCTGGGACCCTTCAGTCTGCAGGGAAATGCTCTATCCACTGAGCCAAACCGGCTAGGCCTATAACTAATGTCTTATCAGGCTTCCTCTGGCTGTTGTGTGGAGAATGGACTAAGGAGGACTAGAGTGGAAACAGGGAGACTAGCTATCACAACTCAGGCAACAAATGGTAGTGGCCAGGACTAGTGTGTTAGCAGTGAAAATGGAAAAGCTGTCAGATTCTGGTTATACTTTTAAGATAGAGCAAGCTTAACTTGGAGATAGATAAAATGTGAACTGTGACTCCAAGGTTTTTGGCAAGAGTACATGGGAGGACAAAGTTGCCATTTACTGAGAAGGGGAAGGCTATGGGAGGAAGGAATTTGGGAGGATGATTAGAAGCTGTTACATTTTTGATGCCTAATAGACATTCAAATAGAAATGTCAAGTAGAGCAGTTGGTTATAAAGGTCTGGAGTCCAAGGAGACTAGTTGGACTCATTGGCTTAATGATGGTATTTACAGGGATGGGGCTGAATAAAGTCACCAAGAGAATTAATATAACTGAAGAAAAGATGATCAAGCCCTAGGGAGTGTTTTAAGGAGAATGCAGTCATAAACTATATTAAATGCTGTTGCATCATTAGTGTTTCCTTTCTTCCTTCTTCCCTCATTCACTCATGACTATAAACATGATAAAGCTGTGCCGAACTCAACCTACTTATGCCCAGACTCAGAATTAGATATCTTTTCTTCTTTTTACTCTCATCTAAATATGTACTATAGCCTGCCCGGGTGTAGCTCAGCGGTTGAGCATTGACCCAGGAACCAAGAGGTCACCGGTTTGATTCCTGGTCAGGGCACATGCCCAGCTTTCGGGCTCAATTCCCAGTGTGGGGCATGCAGGAGGCAGCCAATCAATAATTATCTCTCATCATTGATGTTTCTATCTCCCTCTCCCTTCCTTGATGAAATCAATAAAAATATTTTTAAAAATATGTACTGTAAACCCTAAACAATGTTCTGAACTATTATGTCCCAAACTGGGCGCCACACTGCGTGATCCTGACGCAAAAAGCATACCATAGAAGGACTTAAAAAGCTCAGGCAATTTATCCTGGAGAAAAGAAGACTTTCCAGGGGAGACAATAGTTATAATCAGCTACCTGGTGTCAGAATTTAAATCCTTGACTAAAAATCGCAATGATTCAGATATAGGCTTAACAGAAACAACTTTTCCAAAAATGGTATGAGATTCCCAGGCAGTAGTGAGTTCCCTGTGACTTTCAACATGATGATCATACAACATTCAAAAATCATATTCTCTTTCTGGCTTTGAGATACTGGTAAATACTGTGCTGCATAGTATATGTCATATCTAGTTGATATCCTTGGTAGTGGTTGCTACGCTGTAGAGACAGATTCTGGAAATAGCTACAACACACACTTGGAATCTCACAGTCACATAATCAACCATTTTACTAAATACAAGCATATTTTCATTCACATACAGCTAAAGAAAACATTTTTTCACATTTCATTACAGTGCACAACAAAGTGAGGAAAAGTATACAGTACATTTTATTCTGGAATATGATACGATCTATTCCAACATGCAGTTGTGGTCTTTGTTACAAGTTAATCTTTTCTTTGCCTATGTAGTAAAATAGCTTCTAAAGCTTTATCCTTAGTATTGTATTAACACCTGATTTTTTCACACTTATTTTCTAAAACCCACTTACTGCAGTGACAACAGCACTGAAGTCTACTAAAATGATTGTTAAAGTTTCTAGAACTTGTTTAAGCAATTAAGCTCAGCCACCTTTGCTGGATCTATGCTGAGTATTTTAAAACCTGCCTAAAAATGCAAGGAATGGGAAAAGTATACATATAATGTATTTTAGTCAAGAAAACTGGAGAGAAGTTTTGTTTCTATCTTTTGTTTTGAACTGACAGAATCCAGTCAACTATCATTTATCCAGTGGATAATCTTGCTTTCGGAATCTTTTAAACACAATTAAGTATAGTAGTTGATAAACTTTGTGTTAACCCAATTCACCATCTTTTATTTGTCGTCTATAATCACAAAACTGGCCACTTAATCACTCCACCCAAGCCTGGTCATGTTAAAGGAATGTAAAAATCATGATTGGTTCACTTGTAGTTGATGCTGCAGGTTGGTCCAATGTGGTTTGTTTCCATCCTTTTCATTATTTGGCTTCTTTATTCTGGCTGAAGTAAATCCCCCAACTTTCAAATTCAATCACATTCACACTGAAGTTTAACACTATATCTCAAAGCAATTTAACCATTCTCAGGCTTTCCTATCACAATGAAGATGAGAGATCTGACTCCCATCAGACTTGTTTTCTGACTGTGAAAAGTATGGCTTTTGCCCAGCTGAACTGGCTACAATACAAAAAATAATTTAAAGCATCACATCTCTTCAAGAAGATAATTAAATCCCAAGCCAACCAGTCCAACTTTCTGATGCAGTTATCTGTCTGTTCACCTGAGAATTGAGCTGACTTTCTAGGGGAGACAAGAATCTGGTATAGGTATATGGCAAACAGATGGCCAAGGTCATGGTGAGGTGAGTATTTTGTCCCCATCCCACTTCCCACTGCTGTATTTGGTTCCTTTCAGTAATATGTTCACTGTGTTTCAGTGATAAGAACACTTCTAGCATACACAGTTCTAATGTGTTTTCAGTTGTGCAATTATTCACTTGGTGAAAGCCCTCTATCAGTAACACCTGAATGGGCTTTACCTTTGATTCTCAGGATTATAGCTGAGTTGTAATCAATAAGGAAACATATCCTAACATGTAGAGAGCATTTATTTACAGTCATATCTCTTCCAAAGTGAACAAATTAACAACCGTTCGTTCATCTGACAGCAGGATGATGCAGTGAAACAAGAACTAGGATTCAAGAGACTTTCACCTTGGCCAAGTGAATCACCCGCCTCTTAGTTTACCTTCGTAAAATGGGGAAGAAATCTCACAGGCCTGTTATGATGATCAAATAAGTAATAAGTGAGTGTAATGGGTTTTGTAAGGGTTATAGCGCCTCCTGTTGAGCAGGTACTCAAGACAGGATTGGTGAGTGAGGGTTTGCTTCTCTTTTCGGAGGCAATCCCTACATTGTTGCCATGACCTGAAAAGACAGGCACATTGTTTACTTCTAGATTGCAGTCGCCAATGCAGTGAAACCCCAGGCATGGTCAGAGGGAAAAGGGCATGGCGTTCGGGTTAGTGTTTCTTCTACTTACAGGGTATTTTGCATGGGACAATTTCTTTCACACGGCTGTCTATTCTATCACAAGGGAGTACATTTCCCCCAATGTGGTAATAAGTGTGTAAATAGCCTCCCTTTTCATATTGACACCATTGTTATCAGAACACCAGGTCTTGAAAGTGTCTTAGTAAATAGCTGGTCCACACCCCTCATTTTACAGATGAGCTCTTGAGAAGCTAATCGGTCCTTTTTTTTTTTTTTTTGGTGTCAAAACCCAGGAATGAATAATCAGTACTTTTTAACCAAACCAAACCCAGCACACACACTTGGTATAGGATAATCTCATGGAATAAGATGATCTCAGTCTTTTAAAAAAATTTGCTAATTGTTCCCAATGATATATTCCCCCCCCCCCTTACATAATGTCTTTTTGTTCATGACCTATGAATGAGCTGAAATACCAAGAAAGAGTTGTCTGTGGGTGTATTTTTCTGGGGCCTGGCTCCCCAAACCTCAGGCTCTTGACATGTGGCCCACAAAGGGCACATGGAGCAGCCACTGCCCAGCATGGGCCACAAAACAGTGCCTGGCCCATGGCAGTAATTTAGTCCCCCAGTCACAGCACCCAGGCTCCCCCACCCCCCTGCCTACAACCTGTCAGAGTGCCCCTTGGGAAGGAGGCTCACTTGGTATCCAAAAGGAAGGTTGAGTTCTCTTCAGTCACACAAGGATTCTATTCATTTCAGCCACTTTCAAGTTCAGATGGGAGAGCATGTTTTGGAAATAAAAAGGCCTGACTAGCACAAACATCTCCTCTCTGATTTGACAACCTCTTCTGAAGAGTGAACCACATTTGGTACAAATCCACTCTTGACCCCTTCCCAGCCCTCCTGGATTGAGATATCCCCCCTTTTAACCAGCTCATATATGTCTTTCGTCAGGTCTGTGAAGGCTTTCTCCACATTAATGGCATCTCGGGCTGACGTTTCAATGTACTTCATGCCGTACGCAGCAGCCAGTTTCTCTGCTTCATGGCGAGTCACTTGCCTCTGTGTATCCAGGTCACACTTGTGACCCACCAGAACAAATACAATTTGGTAGGGCTGAACGTGTACTTTGGTCTCTTCTAACCACTCATGGACATTCTGGAAGGACCTGCGGTTGGTAATGTCAAATAAGAGAAGACCACCTACTGAGTTCCTGTAGTAGGCTCGAGTGATGGATCTAAAACAAAAGAAAACAGTAAAGAATAAAGGCCACGCCCCCAAATTCTGTATTTCTTTTATATTTTTGTTGTTGATAATCCTCACCTGAGGATATTTTTCCATTGATTTTTAGAGAGAGTGGAAGTGAGGGGGAGAGACACACAGAGAGAAACATCGATGTGAGAGTGATGCATCGATTGGTTGCCTCCCACACCTGTATAGATCAGGGATGGCTATTGAGCCTGCAACTGAGGTACATGCCCTTGACCAGAATCAAATCCAGAACCCTTCAGTCCACGGGCTGATGCAACCTGAGTTGCAAGGGCCAGCCCCAGTTGGGACACTTGCGAGAGGCAACCAATCGCTGTGTCTCACTCACATCAATGTTTCTCTCTCTCTCTCTCTCTCTCTCTCCTCCTTCCCCTCCTGTCTCTCTAAAAAAAAATTAATTGAAAAATATCCTTGGGTGAGGGTTTAAAAAAATAAATTTATGGTAGTTGACAGAAAAATGCTCATAAGTATATAGGTATATTGCAATTCTCTCCCCATTTATCATGACCACATTTGTCTTTCTATTATTATTATTATTATTATTATATAAATATAATTTTATTGATTTCAGAGAGGAAGGGAGAGGGAAAGAGAGACAGAAACATCAATGATGAGAGAGAATCATTGATTGGCTGCCTCCTCTACGCCCCCCACTGGGGATCGAGCCCGCAATCCAGGCATGTGTCCTTGACCAGAATCAAACCTGGGACCTTTCAGTCCGCAGGCCAACGCTCTATCCACTGAAGGGCTAGGGCCCTTCTATTGTTGTTGTTGTTGTTGTTATTATTATTATTATTATTATTATTTCAATCTAACAGGGATCTTCAGTCTCTTCTGTGAGGAGAAACACAACGTTGTTTTTATTCTCCAGGCCGTTGGGAATAGGAAAGAGAGAGACCGTCTGTAGAGGGCTCAAGCAAAGTGCCTATCAGCCATGTTTCCTGGCACATTTCAGAGGCTGAATAAGGAGGCACCAGTTGGGAAAAACCACCTAAATAGCCAAAGCTTCCCTTTAAAATGACATGATTTATTTAAAGCATTGCAATTAGAATACATTTGCTGTACTTCTTAAACTGAAGAAACCTCATCTTTTAAACTTCTTGATTAGAGGACCTTCATTATCAATATACATTATACTACTTTGCTTAGAGCATTTTAGAGCTTATTAGAGGCTATAGATTATTTGCTTCTATGACTTGCTTTAGACCAGGGGTGGGGAACCTTTTTTCTGCCAAGGGCCATTTGGATATTTATAACATCATTGGCGGGCCATACAAAATTATCAACTTCAAAATTAGCCGGCTGTATTTGGTCAAATATTTAATTAACTCATCCCTAATGCCTTGGCAGGGCCAGACCAAATGATTTCCCCGTCCTTATATGGCCCGTGGGCTAGACATTCCCCACCCTTGCTTTAGACTATTGTGCTTTTTGATCTATGTCTATTTTTAGGTTTTCTGTCTTCTTGGATGAAGAAGAGCAATTCATTTTTGCCACAAGGCTTAGGGCAAATGGCCCAATGGTAACAGCACATTGTCCAGAGGATTAAAGTCTAAACTAGATGATGGCAAGAGCCAACCTTACAAATGAGATCAAGTCTCTAGCACCAGGCAAATCAGGCCCTAGGGAATGAAAACAGTTCTAATTCCCTTGTGTATGAAGACTCATGGATGCAATGATCAAAGGTTTTGATTTGTGAACAGCTTGGCTCAAGAAATCAATAAGCAAGCTGTAGATCCTGTCAAAACTCTAAAATCCATCATTACACTAGTACTTAGAAAGTAACAAAGCCCTATCTAAGCACAACATAAGGCTGCATGAAAATTAAAACCTGTACATCAAAACATTTTCTTGAACAAAGTTCGAAGGCAAATGACAAACTGGGCAAATATTTTACTATGTCCGTGATAGAAAAGGATACATATTCCTAATCTAAAAAGAACCGTTACAAATCAGTATCACCCAATACCAATAAGCAGTGGGTAGAAAAAGGCTCTTCATACAGATGTTCCCATAAATATAAGAAGACATCTTCCTTCACTTACAGTATGAGAAATGCATTCTCAAGTTCAAAGTGAACCTGTACAGGCTGTTTGCCAGTGTTGTTTGTGGAAGTGGGGAGTTGGAGACAACTTAAGTTTGTAGTTATCTCTTCTCCCTATCCGCTCGTCAACTACCTAACCAGTATGTTCTATGCTGAACTGGTGTTCAATAGATAAATGAATAAATGATCAGAAACATGGGTGATGCTCTATGTGACTTTAGCCCAAGTTGCTCTCTCAAAGTTTTCTGTGTACATGCTCTCTGCCACTTCTGTCTATAATTATACACGCTGTTTCCTCTCCCTGGGCTTTTTTTCTGTCCTACTCATGAAGCCTCATCGCCCCCAGGTAGCCTTCCCTCCCTCTGTAATTGCAAATGAGACACACTCCAAAGGAAAAACAAAGGGTTGTAGGAGAAAATCCAACCTGTTCATTGATTGCTCACTACGTGCTATGAGTTCTAGTAGGGAGCGAGCATACAAATATCAACAAGATTCTCTGTTGTGTAATTGCTGATTGTCTGTCCCCCTCCCCTCCCCCATGTCAGCACAGAGGTTCTGAGAGGGAAGGGCCTGTGTCTGTTTTGTTTACATGGCATCCCCTTGTGTAAGTTTCCTCAGAAACAAGCCTGAATCTGGCATGGAGTGGATGATCACTGAATGTGTGCTGGTTGCAAGAGGGAATCAATCATTTAGCATCTGTCATATGTACGTCTATATATAAGGCATAGATGTATATATCTGTATCTATATATGGAACACAATACATCGATATCTGTACCTATGCCTGTCTCAGGACCATCTGTATATACCTTCCTATCCATGTTGGGATGACCTGGGAACATTTTAAAAAGTATGTAGCATAGGGACTGAGATTGATGAATGACAGTGATCGATTCCAACTGATTTGTTAGCCACCCAGGGGCAGGTTGGGAGAGTTGCTGTGCAAGCAATACGTATTATTGACCGGCCTTCCCTGCCAGGGCGCTTCTGTCCCTGCAGGGCACTCCCAGCTAGCTGGAGGTGGGCTTCATCAGAAGCCCCCAGACCTTCGGGATCTCTCTACGGGCGGGCGGGCGCGACCAGGACCAGGAAGTCCTCTATCCCCAGGGGCTATGCAAGCTCCGAAGACCCTCCCACTGCTCGCGGGCCCCGGCTGCGCTCCCACCTGAACCTCTCTTGACCCGCGGTATCCCAGATCTGGAGCTTGATGCGTTTTCCGGGCTCGATCTCCACCAGACGGGAGAAGAAATCCACGCCCACGGTGGGGTCCGAAACCTGGGCAAAGCGGCCCTCGGTGAAGCGGCGGATCAGACAGGACTTGCCCACCGTGGAATCCCCGATGACAATGAGCCGGAACTGGTACAGCCAGATGGCCTCCATGGCTGGGCTCGGCAGGTCTCCGTATCCCTGGCCCTGAGCGGCGAGAGGGGGCGTCCCGCCGAGGCCCCCCCCTCGGAGAGTGCGGCTCGGTCCGGATCTAGATCGGCTGCGAGCACATCGCTTGACTGGGAGCCCGAGGCGAGGTAGGCCCAGGCGCTGGGAGAGCGGAGGGATGGATGCTGCGCTCGCAGAGGTGATGAAATGGCAGCAGCATCAGCACCACGCACTCTGACTCATCACTGACAACCGGGTTACTGTAATCCCCCGCATAGACGCGACGCCTGGAGCCACCGCACTGTCTGTAAAAGGAGCGCACACAGAAATGGCCCCACACCGCTGGTTCCCTTCTCTAGTTTCTCCA
The DNA here is from genome assembly GCF_963259705.1 of Myotis daubentonii. Classification (NCBI taxonomy): domain Eukaryota; kingdom Metazoa; phylum Chordata; class Mammalia; order Chiroptera; family Vespertilionidae; genus Myotis; species Myotis daubentonii. The sequence continues at coordinate 9,524,248 of NC_081861.1, read as the reverse complement.
CCCCCCCCCCCGCTCCGTTCTTAATTTAAAATGTTACCTGTCAAATTGCAAAATTTGTACCTTTTCTTAAAACTAGGAAGCAATACAAAAATGTACACAAGAATAAAAGTGTGTAATTATCTGCGCCCCTCCCTCCCCAAGCTATTAACAGCTTGACATATATATTCTTCCACATGGATTTCCTTGAAAATATATATGTATACATAAGCACATGTATGCATATATAATAAAACATGTGGCCCTAGCTGATATGGCTCAACGGATAGAGCATCAGTCTGCGGACTGAAAGGTCCTGGGTTCGATTCTGGCCAAAGGCACATGCGCGGGTTGCAGGCTCAATCCCCAGTGTGGGGTGTGCAGGAAGCAGCCGATCAATGATTCTCTCTCATCATTGATGTGTCTCTCTCCCTCTCCCTCTGCCTTCCTCTCTGAAATCAATGAAAGTATATTAAAAAATCCCAAAAATATGTGTATACACATATACTAGTACATTTATTGCTTTTTGATTTTACAAAAACTGGATTAAAATAGACCTGACACTCGCTTTTTGAAATTAACAACAACAACAAAAAAATCACAGACATCTCTCCATTTCCAACTAATCTTCATTTTGCCATTACAAATGCTCCTAAATACAGTCACACATACATTATTTCCATTAGAGGGAGTCTTACAACATGGCTTAGGAAGTCGAAGGAGATGAGTATTTTAAATGTAGTGGATATGGGCATTACATGTAGTTTGCAGAAATATTGACCAATTTAAATTCTAGCTAGCAATTTGTGAAAAGACCATTTGTTTGCATCACTTCAAGCATGGTATGTTATATTCTCTCATGATTCTTGCCAATCTGCTGTAGTTAAATAAAAAAGTGTCTCTGCTTTATTTTACATTTCTCTGCCTACTAATGAGGTCAACACCATATCTTGTGCATTGGCCATTTGTATTTCCTATTCTGGGAATTGCCTCTTCATATCACGTGTATTTTTTCTATATAATCTTTTATAATTGCTTTACTCATTTTTTGTTTAAAAACCCCCCACAGTTTTATTGATATATAATTCATATGTCATATAATTCACTCACTCAAAGTGTACAATTTATTAATTTAATTTTAAAAATATAACTTTATTGATTTCAGAGAGGAAGAGAGAGAGGGAGAGAGAGAAACATCAATGATGAGAGAGAATCATTGATTGGCTGCCTCCTGCACACACCCTACTGGGGATTGAGCCCGAAACCTGGGCATATGCCCTTGGGTGGAATTGAACCCAGGACCCTTCAGTCCGCAGGCCAACGCTCTATCCACTGAGCCAAACTGGCTAGGGTCAATTTAATAATTGTAGTACAGTCATAGAGTTGTGCAGCCATCACCACAAATCTAAAATATTGTAATCACTCAAAAAGAAGCTCCTACCTTTTAGCCAACCTCCTCTTTCCCTTCTAGGCAACTACTAATCTGCTTTCTGTCTCTATACATTTCCCCATTCTGGACATTTGATAAAATTGGAATCATACAATATGTGGCCTTTCGTGTCTGGCTTCTCTCACTTATGGTGATGTTTTCAGAGTTTATCCACCTGGTAGCATGAATCAGGACTTTATTCCTTTTCATGGTTGAGTAATATTCTATCGTGTGGATAAACATTTTCTTTATCCAGTCATCAGGGTTCTGGACATTTGGGTTGTTTCTAACTTTTGGCTGTTCTGAATAGTGCTGTTATGAATATTTGTGTACAAGTTTTTGTTTGAACATGCGCTTCTTTGAACTCTTTTGAGTTGAAACCTAGGAGTGGAATTCCTTAGTCCTATGGTAACTCTATGTTGAATCCTTTGAGGAAATGTCAGACTGCTTTTCACAGTGGCTGCACCATTTACATTCCTATCAGCAGTGTATGAGGGTTTCGATTTCTCCATATCTTCTCTAACACTTTTTATTTTCTGACTCTGATTCTGAAAATCCTAGTGGATGTGAAGTGGTATCTCATTGTGGTTTTGATTTGAATTTCGCTCATGACAAAGGATAATGTGAATATTTTCACATTCTTATTGACCATTTGGATATCTTCCTTGGAGAAATGTAGGCTCAGGTCGTTTGCCCATTTTAACTGTATTACTTGTCTTTTTATTATAGAGTTGTACGAGTTCTTCATATATTTTAGGTATATGTCCCTTATGAGATATATGATTTGTAAATAGTTTTTCCCATTCTGTGTGTTTTTTTGCACTTTATTGAGGGTATCCTTTGAAGTACAAAGTTTTAAATTTTGATGAAGTAACAATTATCTACTTTTTTTTTCTTTTGTTGCTTGTGGTTCTGGTGTTAAGTTTAAGAATGCTTTGCCAAATCCAAGATCATGAAGATTTATGCCTATGCTTTCTTCTATGAGTTTTTCAGTTTTAGCTTATACATTTAGGTCTATGGCCTATTTAAAAATGTCTAATAATTTTTATATTGTGTTGAAATTATAATGTTTTACATATATGATGTTACATAAATATTATTCAATTAAATCCTCTTGTTTTTACTTTTTTTTTCACAATGTGACTACTAGAAAATCTGAAATTATACCTGAGGCTAACATTTGAGGCTCACATTATATATATATATATATATATATATATATATATATATATATATATATATATATATATAATTTAAATTCTTTATTGACTTTCAAGTATTACATAAGTCTCCTTTCTCCCCCATTGACCTCTCTCCTGCCACCCCCACCCCCCAGCACATGCCCTCACTCCCCGCCCCATCTGTGTCCATTGGTCATGCTCATATGTATGCATCCAAGTCCTTTGGCTGATCTCTTACCCCCTCACCCTCCGCCTTCCCTCATAGGTTGGACAGTCTGTTTGATGCTTCTATGACTCTGGTTCTATTTTTGTTCATCAGTTTATGTTGTTCATTATATTCCACATATGAGTGAGATCATGTGATATTTATCTTTCTCTGACTGGCTTATTTCAGTCCACATAATGCTCTCCAGTTCCATCCATGCTGTTGCAAATGGTAAGAATTTCTATGGACTATTTTTAAAATTAAATTTATTGGAGTGACAGTGGTTAATAAAATTATATAGGTCTCAAGTGAACATTTCTATGATACATGAAAGTCAAATCTTCTTCCATCACCATATATTTGACCCCTTTAGCCTTTACTACCTCCCTCCATCCCCCTTCCAGTTGGTAACCACCATACTGTTGTCTGTGTCCACGAGTTATTGTTTGTTTGTTTTTCTTGTTGGCTCATCTGTTGCTTTCAGTTTTATATCCCACATATGAGTGAAATCATATAGTTCTTGACTTTTTCTGTCTGACTTGTTTCACTTAGCGTGATATATTTTTGTTTTGTTTTGTTTAGTTTAGTTTTTGTTAATCCTCACCTGAGGATATTTTTCCATTGATTTTTAGGGAGAGTGGAAGAGAGAGGGAAAGACAGAGAGAAACATCAATGTGAGAGAAACATATTGATTGATTGCCTCCTGCAAGAGCCCCAACCAGGGCCTGGACTGGGGAGGAGCCTGCAACTAAGTTATGTACCCTTGACTGGAATCGAACCTGGGATCCTTTGGTCCACAGGCTGATGCTCTATTCACTGAGCCAAATCGGCTAGGGCTAGCATGATATTTTCAAGATCTCTCCATGTTGTCCCAAATGGCAGTATTTCATCTTTTTTTCTCCTCTCTCCCTCCCTCCCTCCCTTCCACCTATTTCATCTTTCTTATGGCTAAGTCCATTGTCTACATGTACCACATCTTCTTGATCCAATCATCTATTTAAGGACACTTTGGTTGTTTGCATGTCTTTGCCACCATGAATAATGCTGCAATAAACATAGGGGTGCATATATCTCTATTAATTTTTATATATGCTGTGAGGTAGAGTTACAGTTTTATTCTTTTTAATGTGGCTATCTAGTTGTCAAAGCAGCATTTGTTGGAGAGATTAGTCTTTTCTCATTGAATGATTTTGGCACTCTTGTTGCAAATCAACAGATCATGGACTATGGGTTTATATCTGGACTCTCAGTTTTAATTTTATTGGTCTATATGTGCAGTCTCATGCCGGTACCATATTATCTTGATTGTTGTAGCTTTGTAGTAAGTTTTGAAATTAACAAATATGAGTCCTCCTATTGTGTTACTTTCCAAGATGGTTTTGGCTATTTGGGACCCTTCCAATTTCATATGAATTTAAAAACCAACTTGTCAATTTCTGTAACTAAGGCAGCTGGGATATCGATTGGGATTTCATTGAATCTGTAGATCAATTTGGGGACTATTGCCATCTTAACAAAATTAAGTTTTCCAATCCTTGAACATAGGAAATCTTTCCATGTATTTAGGTCTTCTTTTAAAATTTCTTTCAATAATGTTTTGTAGTTTTTAATTTACAAGTTTTATACTCCTTTGGCTAAGTTGTTCTTTTCTTTTTTATTAAATCTTTATTGTTCAGATTATTACAGTTGTTCCTCTCCCCCCCCCATAGCTCCCCTCCACCCGGTTCCCACCCCACCCTCTGCCCTTACTCCCCCCACTGTCCTCATCCAAAGGTGTACTATTTTTGTCCAGTCTCTTCCCGCACCCCCACACCCCTTTCCCCCCGAGAATTGTCAGTCCACTCCCTTTCTATGCCCCTGATTCTATTCTATTCACCAGCTTATTCTGTTCATCAGATTTTTTATTCACTTGATTTTTAGATTCACTTGTTGATAGATATGTATTTGTTGTTCATAATTTTTATCTTGACCTATTACTTCTTCTTCCTCCTCTTAAAGAATACCTTTCAGCATTTCATATAATACTGGTTTGGTGGTGATGAACTCCTTTAGCTTTTTCTTATCAGTGAAGCTCTTTATCTGACCTTCAATTCTGAATGATAGCTTTGCTGGGTAAAGTAATCTTGGTTGTAGATTCTTGGTATTCATCACTTTGAATATTTCTTGCCACTCCCTTCTGGCCTGCAAAGTTTCTGTTGAGAAATCAGCTGACAGTCATATGGGTACTCCCTTGTAGGTAACTAACTGTCTTTCTCTTGCTGCTTTTAAGATTCTCTCTTTGTCTTTTGCTCTTGGCATTTTAATTATGATGTGTCTTGGTGTGGTCCTCTTTGGATTCCTTTTGTTTGGGGTTCTGTGTGCTTCCTGGACTTGTAAGTCTATTTCTTTCACCAGGTAGGGGAAGTTTTCTGTCATTATTTCTTCCAATAAGTTTTCAATATCTTGCTCTCTCTCTTCTTCTGGCACCCCCATAATTCGGATGATGGTATGCTTGAAGTTGTCCCAGAGGCTCCTTACACTATCTTCATAGTTTTGGATTCTTTTTGCTTTTCAGGATGGGTGTTTTTTACTTCTTCGTATTTCAAATCTTTGACTTGATTCTTGCGATCCTCTAGTCTGCTGTTGGATCTCTGTATATTATTCTTTATTTCAGTCAGTGTATGCTTAATTTCTAGTTGGTCCTTTTTCATATCTCGAGGGTCTCACTAGATTTATCGAGGGCTTCACTAAATTTATCAGCGGTTTCTAGAAAATTCTTGAAAAACCTTATAACCGTGGTTTTGAACTCTATATCCAGTAGTTTGCTTTCCTCCATTTCTGTCATTTGTGACCTGTTTCTTTGTCTCCACATTTTGGCTGCTTCCCTGTGTTGATAGAGTGGCTTTGTGTGCTAGGTGTCCTATAGGGTCCAGTGGCTCAGCCTCCCCAAGTACCTGAGGTGGAAACTCTTGGTGCACCCCTTTGTGGGCTGTGTGCACAGTCTTGTAGTTAAGCCTTGATTGTTGTAGGTAACACTGGGAGGAATTGACCTCCAGGCCATTTGGCTGTGAGAATCAGCTGTGTCTACAGTGGGAGAACTTCTGTGCTGGAGACACACTTATGGGGCAAGATTTGCTTCAGTGGGGCTTTGGTGCTCACTGAGTCTGCCCCCTGAGTGTGTCCCTTATGGATCTGAGGAGTTGTAATCTGGATGGTCCTACTCTGACCACTGGGTACACTGGCTCTTGGATCTCTAAGGAGGTGCTAATTTAGCTTCTTCCTGAGGCTACCCAGCAGGAGCCATGGAGAGATCTGCAGATTCCTCTTCTTTATTTGGGGTTTGGAGGTTCCCAGATGAGGCCCAGCTGTGAAGCAATGTAAGCTGCTGTGGGGCCTTGGGCTTTCTTTTGGATGTTCTGGGTCTCTCTGACCCAGCTGCAGTTTGTTAGGTAATTTTAGATTGCAAAGGGCCAGGCCATTCATATACAAAAGCCTCTGTGCACAGCTTGGGTGGGGTGGGGTCTTAGGGAATCAACAGGGTGGAGCAAATAGCAATGGCTGATCCTCAGCCCTGCCCTATGAGGCACCAGGTCTCAGTGTCCTGCGATAATTGCTGCAAGCACCTTTGAGAGAAAACCACCCTCGAGTTCTGCCCGATGCCATACAGTCCAGTTTCTCCCCGTATGAGTCTGGGTCCCCAGAGACTCGCCCAGAACTGGAGTTCAGAGCAGTCAGAAGCTTGAGACTCCCTCCCATTTGAAAAAGACAGCCGCGTCCTCAGTTGCCAGCCCTTTCTGCGTGCGCCTCCCACCCCAGCACTTTACTTCCGCACCTCCTCTGAGTCTTAGTGTGCTTTTTCTCTTTCCTTCTAGTTGTAGAATTTCCACTCAGCCAGACTTCCTGTGGTTCTGGATGATGTCCGTCTTTTAGATGTAGTTTTGAAGTGGTTGTGCAAGGCAGCAATTTCTGGTGTTTACCTATGCCGCCATCTTGGTTTCTCCCTGTCTAAGTTATTCTTAAGAAGTATTTTATTCTTTTTATGCTATTGTGAATATGATTATTTTTTCTAATATTAAAGCATTTAAAATTTTTGGAATTGTTTTCTTAATTTTATTTTTGGATTGTTCATTGCAAGTGTATAAAATACAATTGATTTTTATATTGATTTATATTTTTCAACTTGCTAAACTCATTTATTAGTCCTAATAGCTTTCTAGTGTAGTCCTAATGATTTAGTCAAATGCTTCTTCTTTATTTGTTCAGATGATCATATGATTTTTGTTTTTATTCTCTTGACTTGATATATTACATCAATTGATTTTTGAATGTTGAATTAACCTTGCATCCCTGGTATAAATCCTACTTGATCATGATGTATAATTTTTAAAATATGTTTTTGAATTTGGTTTGCTAGTAGTTTTGAAGAGTTCTACATTCATATTCATAATATTTATTGGTCTATAGTTTTCTTTTATTGTAATGTCCTTGTCTGTTTTTTGGTGTGTTTTTGTTGTTGTTGTTAAAGCTCTTTTAAAGCTTTTTATAAAAAGCTTTATTGTTTCCATTGGTCCAATGCATGGGAGAGGGCTACAGGGTGGTTAAAAGGATGGCTAGGGGTTTCAGGGAGAGGCTCATACAAGAGCCAGATACCATGGGATGCAGAGGGGCCCTCAAAGGCCTCTGGGCTCCAAATGGTCCTAGTTGTGCTTGAGGGCGAGCCTTTGGAAGAGATACTCACCCAACCCAGCTTGTGGTGGCCAGGCTGTGGAGGTGAATCAAGTGTAGCCCATCTTCTTGATGAGTTTCACCTGCTCACCCAGGAAGTGGTTCTGCAGGAAGTTACAAAGCTGAGGGTCTTTGTGGGTAGAACCAGGGCTGCAGGTCCAAAAGGGCCTGGTTCAGGTTCCCCTCCAAGGCCATGGTGGCTTCCATGGCATCCTGAGTTTTGCCCACTCTTGGGGAGGCTTCAGCACGTTCTGGAGAGAATGCGGCCACCATGCTGAGTTTCCCAGCTAACTCTCGGAAGAAGTGGCCCACGCCCTCCAGAGCCACATGGTCACTATGGAAATAGAGGCCCAGAGAGAGGTAGGTGTGGGAGGCCCGCAGATGCGGGTTGGCCAGGCGGTTGATGGCAGCCTCCACTCAGTGGAAAGATTCTGACGAATTTGGGAGCTCATGGCTGTTCGGCAATAAGGCGTTAAGATCAAAAACGGTGTTGAATGGTTTCAGAGGCTGAGGATGGTTCCGAAGGAAAAGAGATTGGAGGGTGGTCAGAGGCTCAGATTTTTTCAGTTTGTTTGAATCACTACTCAAAGTCCATACACTGCTATTAGGTGGCATGACTCTAAAGTCTCTTTTAATATATAATTGCTCCACCTCCCCTTTGTTTCCTTTGCAATTTATTTGTTCAAGAAACTCGGTCTTTTTTGTCCTGTAGAATTATCCATGGTCTGAAATTTGCTCCTTGCATCCCTAAAGTATTGTTTAACACATTCTATTCTTCCTTGCATTTCTGTAACCTGGTATTTAAATATAGGGTTTGAGAGATTTATGTTTGATTATTTGGCATGTGGTCTTGGGTACTTCCATCTGGACACAATAATGTCCCTTTTTTGTGATGTTAGCAGCTCAGCTATTAATAATCTTTTCTCAGATCCATTATTTCATGAGGGTTTACAAAACAGTTATATTTATATTGTATCATTCTTTACTTATTAGCTGGGCTATTTCTAGAAAGAGAAACTTCTCTGTATAAAGATGATTATTATAGTCTGAGATATTATTATTCATAAAACAAACAAGAATTGTGCTTGATTCTTTCCCTCTATTCACCAGTTTTCAATATAATGAACTATTTCTCTAGTCTTCCAAATGTGACCAATAAGGTTTTCTCAAAAGGATCATTATGAATTTATGCATTGAAATGTATTCAGTGTGTTTCCACCTTAGTAATGTTCAAATTGTCCCATCTTTGGCTCCTGAGTCCCTTGGACAGGACCCTGTTCGTTTCTAGCTTCCTTGCTGGTGGTATGAAATGATGTTACAGCTTCACCAGGCACCCTTTCTGTCCCAGACCTGGAATCAGCTGTTTCTGCAAGGAGCCCTGTGTTTTTTTTAGTGAAAATGTTATTTTGCAATTAGGTTTCTAGGCATTTTCACGAGGAGTAAATTATCTTCACCGGGAGTAAATCCATTTCAAGAAACCAGTTTCTTTGCTAATCCACAGAAGAAACGCCTCATCTGTTCAAGTTGTATCATGAGATTGCAGTGATTTAGTTCCATCTCCAGGCTCCACTCCTAACTCTAGTTCTCCTGCTGCTTCCACTATATCTGCAGTTACTTCCTCCACTGAGGTCTTGCACCCTTCAAAGTCACCCATGAGGGTTGGAATCGGCTTCTTTCAAACTCTTGTTAATGTTGATATTTTGACCTCTTCCTGTGATTCACAAATGTTCTGAATGGCGAATCCTTTCCAGAAGGTTTTCAATTTACTTTGCTCAAATCCGTTAGAGGAATCAGTATCCATGGCAGCTGTAGTCCTTGTCTGGTTTTAATATCAGGGTAATATTGGCCTCATAAAATGAGTTGGGAAGTGTTCTTTTCCCTTATGTTTCTTGGAAGAGTTTGTGAACAATGATAACTCTTTTTTTAAAATGTTTGCTAAAATTTAGCAGTGAAGTCATATGGGCCTGGACTTTTCTTTGTGGGTAGTTCCTTGATTACTAATTTAATCTCTTCATTTGTCATAGATTGTCTATTTCTTCTTGAATTAGTTTCAGTAGTTTGTATCTTGGTAGGAATTTCTCCATTTTGTCCCTTGAGTGTGCTTGTTAGTTCGTTGAAGTATACAGTAATTCCCCTTTATCTACAGTTACACTTTCCCAGAGTCAACTGTGGTCTAAAGATATTAAATAGAAATTTCCAGAAAGAAACAATCATACGTTTTAAATTGTGCACCATTCTGAGTAGTATGATGAAATCTTGTGCCACCCTGTTCTGTCCTGCCTGGGATGTAAATCATCCCTTTGTCTAGTGTATCCATGCTGTACACAATACCTGCCCATTAGTCACTTAGTAACTGTCTCAGTTATCAGATTGACTGTCATGGTACTGCAGTGCTTGTGTTCAAGTAACTCTAATTTTACTTAATAATGACCCCAACGTGCAAGAGTTGTGATGCCAGCAGTTCAGGTATGCCAAAGAAAGGTCATATATTGTTTTATTTTATTATCAGTTATTGATGTTAATCTCTTAACTTTGCCTAATTTATCAATTAAACTTTATCATAGTATGTATGTGTGTATATATGTATAGGAAAAAAACATAGTACAATATATATAGGGTTTGACACTATCCGTGATTTTAGGGGGATCCCCTGAGGGGTCTTGATACATATCCCCTGTGGATAAAGGGGAAAGCTGTAGTTGGAATCATTTGGAAGGCAGCTATGCTCACCACTATACCACCAACGCCTTTGTAGTTGGAATCATTTGTATGTTTTCATTTAGTTTTTGGATTATTATTCTCCTATCCTTGTTGATTTTATTTGATCTTTTTAATATGTAGAACATTAACATAATTATAAAATGTCTACACTATTCAAAACTATATACATAGAAATGATAAAACTTCCTCTCTTCCCCACCCTTTTTACTCCTTGTACGTAGCCAATGTTATTTGTTTCTGGTTTCCTTTTTGTGTTTCATCTATAAATGTTCTTTTATTTCCCTTCATTTGTTACATAAAAATTAGAGTAGAATAAACTTCTCTAGACTTATCTTTTTAACTTAATGATAAACATTCTAGAAATCACAGTTTGGTTCATAGAGATTTTCCTTATTCATTTTCATAGCTGTCTAGTACTCCATTATGTGGATGTACCAAGTTTGCTCAACAACTCGCCTATGTGTTGGCATTTAAATGGTTTATAATACTTTGCAATTATAAACAATGCTGCAATTAATAATCATATATGTATGTTTTTATTTTGTGAGAAGTATATTTTGAGGTAAATTCAGAAAAATGGGATTGCTGGGTCAAAATGTAAGTCCACATGTAAAGACACTGCTAAATGACCCTCTACAAGTCTTAGTTTGCAGTTCTGCCAGCAACATTTGAGAGATGGTGAGAAATGGTATCTCAGTTTTGTTTTAATTTTTATTTCTGTAATATTTCTCAAGGACTTTAACTCCTCTTCTGGGGAAAGGGTTAGTTCATTTTTCAACTTGATCCATGATAGTTGTATCATGTTAGGTGAAATAATGACCTTGTTATTATCTCCATTTGAGATTAAGTATCATTTAAGGAGATGTGTATGTGTGTCAAGTTGATAAGGGGTCAACTTGTTGTGACCCCTTGTGATGTGTAACTCAACTTGTGATGGTTAACTCTGTGTCAACTGGACTGGCCATCGGGTGCCCAGACTAAACATGCTATCTGGGTATGTCTGTGAGGGTGTTTCCAGATGAAATGAGCATTTGGATCTGTAGACTCAGTAAAGTAGATTGCCCTCCTCATTGTGAGTGGCTATTATAAAAACTGATGAGAGACTAGATAGGACAAAATGAAGAAAGAGAAATTCATCCCTTTCCCTGCCTCACTATTGGACCTGGAACATCTCATCTCATCTTCTGCCTTTGGATTGGGAGTTACACCAGCAGCTCTCCTGATTCGTAGGAACTCAGATTCTGCCTGTGTAGTGCCCTATGTGTAGTAGAGTGCAGAAAGCTGCAACTATCCTCGTGTCTCTAGTGGAGGCTCTGCAGAAACAGCCAACCCATAGAGACTAAATCACACCTCCAAAAAGGTACATTGATGGTGACAATAAAATCAAGTTTTGAAAATGATCTGCGTGTGTGTGTGTGTGTGTGTGTGTGTTCGTGTTCGTTCGTATTCTTGTGGGTTCTCTGATGGTAGGGAGGAAGGGAGAATAGGAAGAGGCAGGTTTGTGAGAAGAGAGGAAGGCAGAGTCCAGCAGAGCTGTGGATCAGACTGGCAGGTCGACAGTTACACAAACATTGGGTACAAGGACTGGGTCATGACTAAGCACTGAAGAAAGAGTTCCCTTCTTGACACTTTAACACATAGGCAAGGAAGCAAAAACCTTGTTATTTCTGTGGAAGGGGGTATTGGGAGAAAAAAAGAAGGGTGACGTCAGGGTTTAGATGACCAGAACTCAGATGGGGAGATATCTGATGTGAAGGAGAGTGGGGTAGTGTGTAATAACAAGTTGGACTCCATTTTTGTTGTTGTTTGACCGTTGACAGTTTTGAAGCCTTACTCTTTTCCTATCTTCTGCCCCACATCTGGGCACGTGGATAAAGAACTCTGACAGAACGTTGAACCACGGTAACCCCAGTTCACAGGAACCCTCACCCCAGGGCCAGCTCTTAACCACCATAAAGCCCTAAATCAGTCTCTTTTCCCAACTCTCTCAAACGAATCTTGGTCCTGCTCTCCCCAGAAAGCCTCATTATGTGAGTTAATAAACTATTGATTCTCTATGGGGTGACTACAATAGGCTCACATACTTCATAGAAGCTTAATTAATGCTGTGTGTGTGTGTGTGTGTGTGTGTGTGTGCGTGTGTGTGTGTGTAATGGTACTTTAAGATACCAGTATTTTATTCATTTAAATATATTTTTATTGATTTCAGAAAGGGAGGGAGAGAGATAGAAACATCAATGATAAGAGAGAATCATCAATCGGCTGCCTCCTGCGCACCCCCTACTGGGGATGAGTCCACAACCCGGGCATATTCCCTGATCAGGAATCAAACTGTGACCTTCTGGTTCACTGGTTGATGCTCAACCACTGAGCTACTCCAGCAGGGAAAGATACCAGAATTTTAGAAAGTAAATATTTATTTGGTGCCTCGTATGTGTCAGATATACTTGTATGCCCTGGGCTATAGTTAGGAGTTGTGGAGAAATCTTTGAGGAGTTGACATTTGACTTGAGACCCGAATGATGAGATGAGGGTAGCGTGCAGATTTTGAAGAAGTGTATTTTAGGAAGAAGGAACATCAAGTAGCAATGTCATGAAGTAAGATCAACAAAAAATATGAACAGCAAAAGCACCAATGCTCCTAGAGCACAGTGAGAAGGGGCAGAATGGAGATAAACAATTGAAACTGGAGAGACCAACAAAGGTGAGGTCTCACAGGGCTTTGCTAATAAATGTACACTTTATTATTAGGGAGAAAGTTAAAAATAGAGTTACTTGTGCCTTGAAAGCAGTTCGAGGGGATGCAGGATGAAACTTTCTACTTAAAACTAATATCATAGATATGAGATGATAAACATACCAGTGGGGAATGTTAGGGCCAGAAATATTAATGCTCTGTTAACCGTGATTGTTCTGTTCTGATTAGAAAGCACATTCTAACCTGGCTGAGAGTTGGAAGGCCCTGGGACATGGGAGTATCCAAGAGCTGCCTATTATCATGGAAAGATGAACAACTTGGTCTCAGAAAGGAAACAATGGAGTCCCAGTTGCCCCTGCCCTTTGCAAACCCCCAGCCCACATTGCCTATAATCTGTAACCATTATATGGTACCCATTCTTATTCCATTTGCATACTTCCCCATGTAATCTTTGTTCTCCTATCCCATATAAGTAGCTGGTTTATGGGGAGGTGCACAGCAGACTTTCATGGATGACCTGCTGCTTCCCCATACTGCCGGCATTATTGGAATAAATGCTCATATATGAATAAAAAAAATACAATTACAAAAAAATGAAGAAACATTGGTCTGGATTCAAACCCAGCTCTGAATCTTCCCACCTGTTGCCTTAAGAAAATCACTCAATTTATGGTATGTGAGAATGCATTTCCACATTTATCAAAAGCAAATAATGTTAACATCACAGAACTTTTAGGAGAATTAAATTAGACACAATCACTGGCATATAGTGAGAAATCAACAAATGGTATTTATGATGGTTATCTTGTACCACTTTCTGGAATGCTTTTGCCTTGAACACACTTAGGAATGCTCAGAGCCAAATTGCCTTGACCATGATGGCTTGTGTGCTTGAAAGTAATTTTATAGCACAGTGCTCCTGAAGTTAAACACTACATTTCCAGAAAGTTGAGTTCAAAAATATTATCAACCAGAGAGAGTAATGTTTTTAAATCCTCACCTGAGGGTATTTTTTCCATTGATTTTTAGCAAGAGAGTGGAAGAGAGGGAGGAGGGGGAGAGAGAGAAGCATTGATGTGAGAGAGACACATCAATTGGTTGCCTCCCGCATGCACCCTGACTGGGGTCAGGGATCAAACCTCAACCGAACTTGAACAAGAATCCAACTTTTGACCCTTTAGTCTGCGGGCTGAAGCTCTAACCATTGAGAGAACTGGCCAGGCATAGAGTAATTTCGAGCTGAGCATCAGATTACAGGCTAAGGTGCCTTAGATACAGTTTACTCAGAAAACCTTCCTTTTGCAGGGCAAACAAGGACATTTGTTAGAAGTTCCTGCTTCTAGAAAACATGAGAAAGTTATTAGTTAATACATGTGATTATTTAGGGACAAACACGATTGAGGCTCTGAAGCTCCAGGAAGTACTTGGGACAAATACTTTTCTCTATATCACTCAGGGAAAATCATCCAAAGGGCCTTCACTTGGGTCCTGACATGTCCCAAATCCTGTCAATGGCAGAATTGATAGTGTCCAACATATAACATCCAGTCAAGCCCTGACCGGTTTGGCTCAGTGGATAGAGCGTCGGCCTGGGGACTGAAAGGTCCCAGGTTCGATTCCGGTCAAGGGCATGTACCATGGTTGCGGGCACATCCCCAGTAGGGGGTGTGCAGGAGGCAGCTGATCGATATTTCTCTCTCATCGATGTTTCTAACTCTCTATCCCTCTCCCTTCCTCTCTGTAAAAAATCAATAAAATATATATTTTAAAAAATCCCATCAATACTTAAGTTCCCTTATATATTCTCGTTTGATAGGAAGGGCAATAACTTGCCCAACTGGTTATTTTATTTGACTAGCACGTTTCATTGCTCTTATTCTATGCCAGTAATTTCTTTTTTTATCTTTAATTTGTTTATTGTTAAGGTATTACAAATGTGTCCTCATCCCCCCATTAACCCCCAACCTCCCCCCCCTCCACTCATGCTCTCATCCCCCTATTGTCTGTGTCCATTGGTTTGGCTTCTATGCATGCATACAAGTCTTTTGGTTGATCTCTTCCCCTTACCCCAACCCTCCCCTACTTTCCCTCTGGGGATTGATAGTCTGATCGCTGTTTCTCTGTCTTTGGATCTGTCCCTGTTCATCAGTTGTTCTCTATAGTCCACAAATCAGTGAGATCATGTGGTATTTATCTTTCTCTGACTGTATGCCAGTAATTTCTTAAAGGATTTTCCACATGAATATATTTACTCTACATTATAGCTGGAGACAAATGTACTATTATAAATACTTTTTTTAAAAAAATTTTCTTTTATTGCTTGAAGTATTACAAAGAGTATTATATATGTCTCCTTTTTTCCCCCTTCTTGACATTCCCCCGGCTTCCCTTCTCCCCCAGTGTCTTATGTCCATTGGTTATGCTTATATGCATGCATACAAGTCCTTCGGTTATAAATACTTTTAAAAATGAGAAATCTGAGCCTCTATGGGTTTTACACTGTTTTAGAGTCCAGAGAAATGACAGAAACGTCTCCAACTTACTCTGTGAACATCCTCATTCACTCTGCTGGAACTGGGTCTGCTATTTTTTTTATTCGATTCTGTAATGTTTTAAATTTGTCATTTCTTGCCTTTTTTCTCCAATGACTATTAAACGATAGATGCTGACACTTTTGGATCGATCTTAAATGTTTCAACATTTCGCACATCTTTTCTGTTCATTTACTCCTTTGTATAGCCTGCTGGGAAAATCCCATAATTTGACCCTTTGGTTCATTAAATTATGTGCCAGATGCATCCAGTTAGCTAGTTACCTAATTTAAATATTTTGCAATTTTAACTATAATATTTTTAAGTTTAATTTTCAAGTTATTTTTTTTTCAGTGCCAACCTATTTTTTGTTTCATGGATGTCGTATGGCCTCATCCTAGTTAATTATACTTTTATTTTCTATGGAAGACTATCCTGTTACCCCAATAATCTGTAAGCTGTACATTCCCCTTCTGGAAATTAGTTTAAATCAAATTTTTTAAATTTTTAAAAGAAATTTATCTCTTTTAAAAATTGATTTCAGAGAGGAAGGAGAGAGAGATAGAAATATCAATGATGAGAGAGAATCATTGATCGGCTGCTTCCTGCACACCCCACACTGGGAATTGAGCCCGCAACCCAGGCATGTGCCCTGACTGGGAATCGAACCGTGACCGCCTGGTTCATAGGTTATCGCTCAACCACTGAGCCACGCCAGCTGGGCAATTTAAAAATTCTTTTTTTTTTTTAAAAAAATTATGAAGCTATTTTTCCTGTATGGGGAAAAAGTAGAAAGAATCTGCTTTTCAGCTCTGACAAAGCATTCAAGCTAATGAAAATCAAGCAGGATTATTAAGAGAAAGACAGATAACCTAAAGAAAAACAAGTTCTCTGTATCAATGAATCAAATTTCTGTACATAGGTGTCATTAAATGTGACCAGAGCTGGCCTCCTGCACGTGGTGTGCAACCTTTGTATAGGGCCCTGGAGTCAGAAGCCCCCTGCCTCATGTTTGCTTTAATGCTCTGCTGTTGCTGTCTGAAATTCTTTTCTCTCTTTTTTGTTTTTTAATCCTCACTTGAGGATATTTTCCCACTGATTTTTAGGGAGAGTGGAAGAGAGAGGGAAAGACAGAGAGAAACATCAATGTGAGAGAAACACATCGATTAGTTGGAGGAGCCCGCAACCAAAGTTTGTATCCTTGACCAGAATCGAACCTGGGACCTTTTGGTCCACAGGCTGACGCTCTATCCACAGAGACAAACCAGCTAGGACTGAAATTCTTAATCATTTTGTATTTGAGCTTTTGTTATATACATGAAGTCAGATTTGAAAATGGAGCATGTGTGTGAGCAAAGCAGATAGGCTGGTGCCAGCATGTAGATATGCGGGTCCAGGCCCACAGGCACGGAGGCAGTGGGCAGCATGACTGACATTCATGGTGCAGTCACATGTACCCGGGATCCTGAGGAGGTGGCAAAGTGGGGCTTGGAACCAGATTGGCAGTGGCAGTAGTGGCTGGGACGTTAACAATGTGAAAACCCTGACCTCTTGACCAGCCCGTGAGAAATTCACCCAAGTTGGCCCAGAGTCAGCAGAACAGTTTCATGTCCCCCTTTTTGTTCCACATTTCTCTATGTTGTGACTTGTCTCCACCCCTTTCCTGAAACTAAGGACAGAGAAGTGACATGTGAGGGCAAAAGAGGAAATGAGGACAATGCGGAGGTTCTGGCTGAGTTGTCTGAGCATGTGATGGTAGCCACTGGCCTGATGGAAAGGTGGGATGGCCTTCTGAAGACTTAATTACAGTGCCAGCTAGGTGGCAATGCATTGCATGGCTGGAGCAAGGTTCTCCAGAAGGATGTATATGCTCTGAGCCGGTGTCCAATCTATGGTTCTCTCTCTCGCATAACCAGGATTCATGGGTCCAGGAATCAAGGGGAGGAAGTGGGAGTGGACCACTCACTATTGCTCCTAGTGAGCCACCAGCAAAATTTTTGCTTCCTGTCCCTGCAACTTTATGCTCTTCTGGCCTGGAGGTCTTATGCGGGAAGCCACCATTTTCCCAATACTGTCATAAGAGTGCACCAAGGAACATGGAAGGCTGATGGACCTTGGGCATTAGCAGGGCTGTGTTGAGATAGCGGTGGCTCAATGCCATTTCCTGACCTAATAACCTCAAAGTAAATGTTTACTGAACCTTACCGATCTTTACTGATCTTTATTGACCTTAGAGATGGTCTGTCTGCTATCTGTTTGCTGTGCTTTACTGAGGGCAAGATGTGTATCTAAAACTGAATAAAAAGTGGATAAGGCCAGGCTTCAGTGTGCCTCTCCAAGAGAGAGGTCTCCACCTGGCCCCCCATGCCTTCTAAGTTCATATTTCTTGTCTAGTGTTTTCATTTGTGCGACCCCTCCTTCAGATCCTGAACCCTAGCCCTAGGTTGCGGCAGTCTTAGATCCAGAGAGAGGAAAGCTTCCATCAGGAGATACAGCAATGATTCCTTCGATTTGCCACCTGGTCACTTTGGGCTTCTCGTGCCTATGAATCAGCAGGCAAAGAAGAGAGTTATTTTGTTGGTTGGGGTGATTGACCCTGACCACCAAGGGGAAATTGGACTAATGCTCCCCACTGAAGGTAAGGAAGAGTGTGTCTGGAATACAGGAGAGCCCTTAGGGTGTGTCTTAGCACTACCATGCCTTGTGATTATGATTGGTGGAAAACTGCAACAACCCAATTCAGACAGGACTACTAATGGCCCAGACCTTTCAGGAATGAAGGTTTAGGTCAACTCATCATATAAAGAATCACAACTGGCTGAGGTGCTTACTGAGGGCCAAAAAGAATACAGAATGGGTAGTAGAAGAAGGTAGTTATAAATGGGCCATGTGACCAGTTACAGAAATGAGGACTGTACTTGTAATCATGACTATTTCTTCCTTATTTTGTTTCCATACATATACATTTATTGAGCAAATATGTTTGTTTTCATTTCTCTCTTATTCCTTTATCATGTAACATATGGTGTATTGAGTTGATATCTTAGTATTTAAGTATTGTTAAGTTTACATCATACTATTCAAGTTACAGGCCATCGGGGGAAGAGTAAACATCACTCGAGGACTTTACCTTCTCTTCTGGGGAAGGGATTAGTGTGTTTTAGGTTATATGAAGGACAATTTTATCATGTTAGGTGGAATTATGACCTTGTTCATTGTCTTTATTTGGAGAGTAAATATGATGTAAAGAGATCTGTATAAGTGCCAAGTTGACAAATGGTGGACTTGTGATGGTTCATTTTATGTGTCAAATTGAGTAAGGATGTCAAAATAGCTGGTAAACATTATCTCTCAGTGTGTCTGTGAGGGTATTTCCAGAAGAGATTAGCATTGGAATTGGTAGACTGGGTAAAGAAGATTCACTTTTACCATTGTGGGTAGGCATCATCTAATCTGTTGAGGGCCCAAATAGAACAAAAGGGCAAAAGAAGGGCTAATTCCTTTTATCTTCTTGAGTTGGGGCATCTATCTTTTTTTTTTTCTTCAGACATTGGAGCTCCTGGTTCTTGGGTCTTCAGACTCTGGGACTTACATCTGTGCCCACTCCTCCCTCCCACCCCAGTTCCCAGGCCTTTAGTCTCAGACTGAATTATACCACCAGCTTTCCTGGGTCTCCAGCTTGCAGATGGCACTTTGTGGAAGTTCTCAGCCTCCATACCTGTGGGAGCCAATTTCTATAATGTGTGTGCATGTGTGTGTGTGTGTGTGTGTGTGTGTGTGTGTATCTCCTATTGGTTCTGTTTTTCCGAAGAACCCTGACAAATACACTTGTTTTGAGGTACTGTTTGTTAGTTTTCTCCACTGTAAAGTTACTCCTACTCTTCCCCCTTTCATATTCTTTGGAAACAAATCACTAAACACAGCCCACACTCTAGAGCTGGGGAGTTAAGATCCACTTCCTGGTTGTTCTGTATTTTAGTTGTAATTTTGATGTAATTGTGGGAGGCAGTGAGTACAGGCGTCTCCCTACGCCACCATCTTGGTTCTCTTCTTGTAAGTTTCTAGCCTTTTTGGGCGTTAGTAGGGCTGTGTTGAGATAGCGGTGGCTCAATGCCATTTCCTGACCTAATAACCTCAAAGTAAATGTTTACTGAACCTTACTGATCTTTACTGATCTTTATTGACCTTAGAGACGGTCTGTCTGCTACCTATTTGCTGTGCTTTACTGAGGTGATCTAACTCCACCTGGCCCCCCATGCCTTCTAAGTTCATATTTCTTGTCTAGTGTTTTCATTTGTGCGAAATGAACTAACGTTCATTTGGTGAACTAACGTATAATCAATTCTTGTGATTGTTTCATTGATACCTGAGAAGAAGTATTTTGTAATAAATAAGATAACATTTATTTATTTTGTAATAAATAAGATCACATTCAGTGCTTTTGGCTTGAATTCTATTTTGTCTGATATAAGAATCACTACCCCTGATTTCATATTGTTTCTATTTCTCAGTATATCTTTATCCCTTCTTTTATTTTTGGCTTTTCTGAATCACTTTGTTTTCTATGGCCTCTTGCATGTAGCATATGATTAGGTCTTGTTTTGTGAGTCAAATTTGAAATATTTTAATAGACAAATTAAACCCATTCATATTTATTGATATAACTGACATGTTTAGTCATAGTATCTTCTGTGATATTTTATGATTCCTTGACTACAAGATGTGCTTTTTATAATTGCTTGCTTGCTTATTTATTTTTATACTCAGAAAGGTTTATATTTTTTCTAGTGGTTACTTTTGTACTTAAACTTTTTTGAAAATTTTGTTGAAGTAATTACAGAATTAAATAAGTTTTAAACCATAGCTCAGTGGTTCTCAACCTTGGCTGCACATTAGAATCACCTGGGAATCTTTTTAAAATACTGATTTCTGGGCCTCATCCTCTGGAAATTCTATTTCTTTGTTATGGGATAGGGCCACAACATTAGTAACAAAGAAACAGAATTTCCGGAGGATAAGGCCCAGAAATCAGGATTTTAAAAAGCTTCCCAGGTGATTCTAATGTGCAGCCAAAGTTGAGAACCACTGCACCTAGCTGGTTTGGCTCAGTGAATAGAGCGTCAGCCTGCAGACTGAAGAGTCCTGGGTTCGATTCTGGTCAAGAGCACATGCCTGGGCTGCAGGCTCAATCCCCAGTAGGGGACGTGCAGGGGGCAGCTAATCAATGATTCCCTCTCATCATTGATGTTTCTGTCTCTCTCTCCCTCTCCCTTCCTCTCTGAAATCAATAAAAATATATTTAAAAAAAAGAAGTTTCAAAAATGGTACACAGAGGCCCCTTTTACCCATCATAGAGCTTCCCTCAGCAATAATGTTTGCATAACTATTGTACTTATACCTTTGTAAAATTGCTTATGGGTACATTGGTACAGAAATTTCTTTAATTTAAATTCTATATTGTTGAAAGTACTGCATATGTCTCCTTCCCCCTATTGACCTCTCCTCAGTCGCTCCCACCCCTCAGCACATGCCCTTACCACCCTAATGTCTGTGTCCATTGGTTATGCTCCTGTGCATGCATACAAGTCCTTTGGTTGATATATTACCCCCTCCACAAATGAGTGAGATCATGTGATACTTATCCTTCTCTGACTGGCTTATTTCGCTTAGCAGAATGCTCTTCAGTTCTATCCATGCTGTTGCAAATGGTAAGAGTTCTTTCTTTTTGTACAGCAGCATAGTATTCCATTGCATAGATGTACCACAGCTTTTTTTTTTTTTAAAAAAATATATATATTTTATTGATTTTTTACAGAGAGGAAGGGGGAGGGATAGAGGGTTAGAAACATCGACGAGGGAGAAACATCAACCAGCCGCCTCCTGCACACCCCCCACTGGGGATGTACCCGCAACCCAGGTACATGCCCTTGACTGGAATCGAACCTGGGACCCTTGAGTCCACAGGCTGACGCTCTATCCACCGAGCCAAACCAGTTAGGGCAATGTACCACAGCTTTTTAATCCACTCATCTGTTGATGGGCACTTAGGCTATTTCCAAATCTTAGCTATTATAAATTGTGCTGCTATGAACATAAGGGTTCATATACTCTTTCTGATTGATGTTTCTGATTTCTTGGGATATATTCCTAGAAATGGGGTTACTGGGTCCAATGGGAGTTCCATTTTTAATTTTTAAGGAAACTCTATACTGTTTACCACAGTGGCTGCACCAGTCTGCATTCCCACCAGCAGTGCATGAGGGTTCCTTTTTTCCACATCCTTGCCAGCACTTGTTGTTTGTTGATTTGTTGATAATAGCGATTCTGAAAGGTGTGAGATGGTTCCTCATTGCTGTTTTGATTTGCATCTTTTAAAAAATATTTTATTGATTTCAGAGAGGAAGGGGGAGGAAGAGAGAGAGAAGCATCAATGATGAGAGAGAATCATTGATCAGCTGCCTCCTGCATACCCCCCACTGGGGATCAAGCCCACAACCTGGGCATGTGCCCTGACCAGGAATGGAACCATAACTTCCTGGTTCATAGGTTGACGCTCAACCACTGAGTCATGCTGGCCGGGCCAGGAAATTTTAAGTTCTATTTTGTTTAAAACTTTTTTTTTCTATTACCTTGATTTTGAAGACTAGCTTCACTGGAAAAAAATCGTTGGTTCACACTCTTTCCTTGACTTTCTTAAAAATGCTGTTTTATTGCCAAAGCCGTTTTGGCTCAGTGGATAGAGCCTCGGCCTGCGGACTGAAGGGTCCCAGGTTCGATTCCGGTCGGGGGCATGTACCTGGGTTGCGGGCACATCCCCAGTAGGGAGATGTGCAGGAGGCAGCTGATCGATGTTTCTCTCTCATCGATGTTTCTAACTCTCTGTCTCTCTCCCTTCCTCTCTGTAAAAAATCAATAAAATATATTAAAAATATGCTGTTTTATTGTTGCCTTGCTTTGTGTGTTGTTTTTTGGAAAGCCTAATTCCAGATTAGTTCATTTGTCTACATAAGTTATTTAATCTTTTTGCCTAGAGGCCTTGAGACTATAATTTTGTCTTCTTTGATATTTAATAGATTATTAGGCTATGTCTAGGATTTGATAATTTTGATTAATTTCCCCAGGAATGCAGTGTAATCTTTCAATATGTAGACTGAGGCCTTTAATTTTGAAATTTGGGGGGGGGGGTTATAGTTTAAAATTTTTAATTATTTTTGTTCCATTTTTTTTTCTTTCCAGTGATTGCAATTATACAACTGCCATTCTTTCTTTGCTTCTCTTTCAATTCACCAATTTCTTTCTGATCCCTTTAACTTCCTTCTTTGTTTTATTTTTCTGCATTTTTAAATGCATGTTATTAAATTTTCTTGAGTCTACTTTCCCTTGGGAACCTTTTAATTTATGTTCACATATAATTTTGCCTTTTTCTTCCATTTATTTTCACAGTTCAATCTTCTCTGTTTTCTCTTGATTCTTTGAAAGTCTGAATTGAGGTGATTTTTTTCATACCTCCAAATATTTGTTTGCATGTGTTTAATTTAGTTTGAAATGTTGTCTTGCAGTTTTTTTATGCTTCATAGTTGTTTTCTGAAATGGAATGTTTTATCAGTTGAGGTGTGTCGAACCTTGTTCTCTGATGTTTTGGTAATGACTCTGTATAGATTTACTGAGCAGCCCTCTAGAATTTTTGTGTATTCGTGATGGTTTCTAATATTTCTAGTTTAAAGGCACACCATCTTCTGCTATTGTATCAAAGTCCAGAGTCTTTATTTTTTATTTTGGTGGTGAAGGGAGTTGTGTTTCTCTGATTTTTTTCTATTCTCTTTTTTTCTTATAGGACCCTAAATGTTCTCTTTTTCTTTCATTTTCCCTTCAACACCCAGTTACCAAAAGCTGTTTCTCACTTCTCCTTGGCCTTTTATTTCTTCCGTAGAAGCCATGCCTTTTGAAGATTGGTACTTCAAATTATGCATACTTTTAAGTTACTTCCCTGTACTCTGTGCTCTGGTCTACAAGGGCACTTAAAATATTTTCATATTTGAAGAGAACTTATTCTTTCTTTCAATGATTTTAGATCAACATTAGACCCATGACTAGCTCTCTTATTCCCTACAGTGTTCCCTCCCCCCTTCCTCGCCTCCCCCCCCCCCCCCAGCCTGCCCTTGCTCACTACAAAAGTTTATGATGTAGCATGAATGTGAGAGACTACTTGCTGGGATTTAGTTTTTTTTTTTTTTTATAAACTTAGAATTATTTTAGGTTTGGGGATTTTTGTGTCTTCAAGTTATGTTTACTATGTGGTTTTCATGGCTTTTAAGTTTTTTGTTATTATGTAGTAGAGGCCCGGTGCACGAATTCATGCATGGGTGGGGTCCAGCTGGCTGAGGCGAGGGGATGCAGGCAGTTGGCTGGCTGGCCCTGCCCCCCGGTCAAACTCCCAGTCGAGGAGACAATTTGTGTGTTAGCCTTTTATTATATAGGATTATTTTGGGAGGAAATATTGGGAGACACAGACAGAGGCAGCCACCATTGTCTTCAGTAATCAGGAAGTCTTTAAAAATTTTCTTAATTGATTTTAGAGAGGAGGGGAGAGAGTGGGAGAGAGAGATAGAAGCATCCACAATGAGAGAGGATCATGGGCTGCCTCCTGCACACCACACACTGGGGATCGAGCCTGCAACCCAGGCATGCACCCCAACCGGGAATCAAACCGTGACCCCCTGGCTCCTAGGTCAACACTCAACCACTGAGCCACACTGGCTGGCCTGTAAGTCCTATTAAATAGTCTTTTTTTTTTTTTTTTTACATTTCCTAACTTATAAACACCAAATCCACCATTCCTTACTCTGCTGAGTTCACAACTTACCATTTTCTTTACCTGAATGTCTCGACGTCCTTCTACCCCTTGTTGATCATAAAGCAGATCTCATAACTTGTATATAAGAGGGCCTATCCCCAGATACTAACTGGTACACACTTACCTTCTTTTTTTTAAAAAAGAAATATGTTTTGTTTTTAAAAATTATGATTCTGTGGGGTTTCTTCCCACCACAATGTGGTATAGTTGGCAGAATCCAGAGTAAAATGAGTCCTAGGAAGAGTAGAGGTGATCTATAGGATGTGGGACATGTACACATTGCAGGACATCCTGATGTTTAACTACCATGAACTGAATTGTGTGGCCCTACCCCCAAATTCATATGTTGAAACCATAGCCTCCAGTGTGAATGTTTATCGAGGTGCGGCCTTTGGGAGATAATTGAGGTTAATGGGGTCATAAGGGTGGAGCTCCAACGATGGGATTAGTACCATTATAAGAAGAGGCAACAGAGAGCTCTGGATTTCTCTTTCTCTTTTTCATGTGAGTGCACAGCAAAAGGCAGCTGTCTTTATGCCAGAAAGAGAGTTCTTGTTGAAACCTGACCATGCTGGTATTCTGATCTCAGATTCCTGGCCTCCATAACTATGAGAAATAAATGTCTGTTATTTAAACCACCCAATTCATGGTATTTTGTTATGGCAGCCTGAGCACACTAAGACAGATTTTGGTACTGAGAAATGGGATGCTACCATAACAAATACCTAAACATGTGGAAGATACTTTTTAAGTGAGTAATGGATAGAGGCTGGAATAGTTTTACGGTACATGCTAGAAATATCACTGTTAGAGGCAATTCTAATGAAGGCTCAGAGAGAAAAGAGGAGTGTTAGAGAGAAAACTTCCATCTTCTGAGAGAACACAAAAATAATAATAGACTGAATGTTCCTAGAAATGTGAATGTTAAAGGCTGTTCTGGTGAGAACTCAGTTGGAAATGAGAAATGTGTTAATGGAAAAAAGGACATTCTTGTTATAAAGTGGCAAGGAACTTGGCTGAATTGTGTTCTAGTGTTTCACCACTGATCATAAATGCCACCTTATCAGATAAGTTTTCATACATTTCTCTTTTTTAAAAAAATATATTTTATTGATTTTTTACAGAGAGGAAGGGAGATAGATAGAGAGTTAGAAACATCGATGAGAGAAACATCGATCAGCTGCCCCCTGCACATCTCCTACTGGGGATGTGCCAGCAACCCAGGTACATGCCCTTGACCGGAATCAAACCCCGGGACCCTTCAGTCCGCAGGCCGACGCTCTACCCACCGAGCCAAACCGGTTTTGGCACATTTCTCTTTTTTAAATTTATCTTTATTGTTGAGGGCATTACAGATATCCACCCCTTTTTTCCCTCATTGACCCCCTCCATCCCGCCCCTACCCCTTCCAGGCCTTCACCACACTATTGTCTGTGTCCCTGGGCTATTCATATATGCATATAAGTTCCCTGGTTAATCTCTTTTTCCCACCCCGCCTCCCTCTGAGATTCATGAATCTCTCTTCCACTACTGTCTGTTTTTGCACCAACATGTAATGCTTTCCTAATAAGAAAAAAATTCCTTTTCTATTTAAAAAATGTGATCCCAATGGGTAAAAATTTCCCTTCCCATATTAAGTAATTTGCATCAGTCAGAGAAGAGGTTGCTGGTACTGGACTCATCTAGAACCCCATCTTGGAGTCCTGTGTCTGCCCAAGCTGGAAAAACACATGTATATTTACCTGCTCATAAAAACACATCCATCTCAATTTTCACAGAGATTGTGCTATGCAAAAGCTATATGACCAAATGGAACTTGTTTGAGGTCAGGCTGGGGGAACATGTAAGAATGCATTTCTGTTATATAAGCTTGTGCTTACTCTTTTCGTAATATACCTGCATTGTAATTGCATGTCTAAGTACCTGTCACCATTATTGAACTGTGTGTTTTGTGAAAACAGATACTATTCCTTTGGCATGAGGCTGAATTGTGTTTTCACATACTTCATAGGGTTGTTGGGAGGATTAAATAACTAAGTAGTAATTTAAACATCGTAAGTAGTCAAGAAATTACTGAATGGAATTGTATTGAGATATCTAAGAAGATAATCCTTTTGTCTAAGAGGATAATTCTGAGCTATATCGGTACCTATGGAGTTAGATAACAATTGTCATAGCTACCCATCTTGTTACGTGCTGGAGCTTGTGGTGACGTGAATACACTTTAAGTATGGTGTAACCCATAAAAATGTCGATTGATGAATTTTAGGGCAAGGAGCCTTTAAAGAAGCCTCGTTCTTTAAAATCATGGATCTTTCAAAAATTTCAGGTAGACGCCCAGAGGAGAGGTTGCTGGGTCATATGGTAACTCTATTCTTAGTTTTTTGAGGAACCGCCATACTGTTTTCCATAGTATCTGTACCAGTTTACATTGTCACAAGCAGTGAATGAGAGCTGCTTTTTCTCCACAACCTCTCAAACAGCTATTATTATTTGTCTTGTTGATAATGGCCATTCTAACAGGCATGAGCTGGTATCTCATTGTAGTTTTGATTTGCATTTCTTTAATAGCTAGTGAAGTTGAGCATCTTTTCATATATCTGTTAGCCATTTGTATTTCTTCTTGAGAGAAGTGTCTGCTCAGGTCTCGGCCCATTTTTTAATTGGATTGTTTGTTTGGTGTTGTGTTGCATGAATTCTTTTATCTGCAAGATGTATGCACCCTTATGGTCATTGTAGCATTATTCATGATGGCCAAGGCATGGAGACAACCAAAGTATCCTTTGGTAGATTGGATAAGAAAGATGTGCTACATATATACTATGGAATACTACTCAGTCATAAAGTCATAAGAAGAGATGAAATACTGCCATTTGTGACAACATGAATGGACCTTGAGAATATCATGCTGAGCAAAATAAGTCAGTCAGAAAAAGCTAAGAACCATATGATTCCACTCATATGTGGGATGTTAAAACCGAACCTCATATACACAGACACCGGTATGGTGGCTACCAGAGGGAAGGGGAATGGGGGTCAGTAAAGGGTAAAGGGGGCAAAATATATGGTGATAGAAGATGATTTGACTTTGGCTGGTGGGTACACAATGCAATATACAGAACATATATCAAAGGAATGTACACTTGAAACCTATAAAATCTTATTAACCAATGTCACCCCAACAAATTTAATAAAAAAGATATTTTAATGCAAAGATTAAAGCCATGGTATGGACAATAAAATGGAACTTCAGGGTCAGAGTTAATTAAAAAAAATCATAGATATTAAAAAACCTTACTCTTTGAAATCATATCAGTGAGAATAGAATGCTCTGAGCTATTCAGAGAAGCCACAACCACACCATCCAGTTCAGGTGCAATTTCTCACATCAGGGATCTTCCAGCAAAGAGGAGATACCACATTATACATTCATCTTAACTCTGTGGTTTCCAAGGACAGGAGCCCTTCCTATGTTGAGGACTGTTAAGCTTTTACTTATTGCCTTGCTTTTCTTTGAACCTATTAAAACATTGCCTCATTTAAATTTTACCTAAACTCCCCCCTTCCCCAAAAACCTGTAATAAGACTGTGCCTTTCTTTTTTTTTGAGGCTGAACTTTGTTTCTCCTGTGAAGGAATAAGAGTTAAGCTCAGCTTTCGTTTTCAGATTTGAGAGATTTGATTGTATTTTAACATGTAAATGAGTATATATAGCAATGGAACCTTTTCAATTTTGTAGAAAGCTGTGTGATTATCCTCTAAGAAAGTGGTGCCTTATCCTTTTAAGGTGAGCAACAAGACCTTTGGTAAATCAGATTTCTTGGTTTCCTTTTTATTGCTATTGAATAAAAGATCAGATTTATTTTGCACCTTTGCCATATATTTGCTTCCAATCTTTTAAAAATTATGTTTTATCTAATGAATGCTTGTTCATTTAACAGCAATATCATCTAGTCTGAAAGGTTTAGTCTCATCTCTATGAGGCAGTAATGTTTCTAGGTGTTGAATGCCTTCTAAGACCAGTTGGTCTTGATATCTTCCTAGAGCTGACTTAAAAAATCATTCTTTTAGGATTTTCCTCTCTGATATGCTCACTCTCTGATTTTATCATTCATATCAGATAAACTCATGCATATATTAAAGTAACAAAAATAGAAAATTGTTTTAATGGTTTAGATGGATTTTTTTCTAAGCAGCAGTTTGAGATTGGGCCTCTACTTATGTCATTTGTAACTTCAGCCATCTGTTGATCTTACGTATGATGCATTCTAGGAATTCAGTCAAATAGCAAAAGATCTTGGTGCTTTCCATATCATTCAGGATTTCAGTAGTTATACAGGAATCGCAGTGGTCATGCCATGGAAATAAAGAAAATTAAGCAAAAATATGAAGACCTTTAAAATACACAGTGGCCAGATACAGAAAATACAGCATGGTGTGGTATTGTGTTTTGTTTTTTTTCATAAGAGAGTTATATAGAGTGCTTTTTCTGTTGGAAGAGCTTCCCTAACTACTGTTTAGCCACACTTGCATAGGTATGTTCAATTTCTTTGTCTTCAGGACATGTGTGGGCAAATTCTTCACGGGCATAGGCATTGTGGAGATAGCGCCAGACTCCCGAGAATTCTGCTGGAATGTCAAAGTCACGGTATTTCTTGGCAGCAATCTAGGGTTTTGGAAAAAGCAGTTGGCAGTTAAAGGCATCAGTAACATGCCCAGTGTGTAGAAACATATTTCAAAAGTCAAGATCATTGTGGACATGCTATCTGCACAAAAAGTACTACTAAAGAAAATAAAAGAATCTTGAAATTACTACTTTAATGTTTAGCGTACAAATGTAGACAAAGCTATATGCCTACAATCATATTTATATTAGGTTGTATTTAATGTTTAGAAGAAGGGAGCAAAGAAAAAGAGCACATATCTCCCCATTAAACTAAGAGGTTGTTTAGGGTCACAACTATGTCATTACTTTATGAATTCTATGTATCTGGCATAGGACATGAGATAGAATAAGTTCTGTTCAATAAAAATTTGATGGTGAGTAAATTATCATAATAATATCAATAGCCCACATTATTTATCACTTATGATCCAGACACCATTCTAAGCATTTAACATGTCCAATTTATTTAATTTACTCAACAATTCTGTGAAATGGGTAATATTATTCTTTTAAAAAATATTTTAAAATTTATTTCAGAGAGGAAGAGAGAAGGAGAAAGAGATAGAAACATCAATGATGAGAGAGAATCATTGATCGGCTGCCTCCTGCACGCCCCACACTGAGGATCAGCCTGCAACCTCGGGCATGTGCCCTTGACTGGAATCGAACTCGGGACCCTTCAGTCCGAACACCGATGCTCTATCCACTGAGTCAAATCGGCTAGGGCTGGGTAATATTATTGTTGTCTTATAGCCAAGACAGTGGAAAACCCCTGATATAGGGAGAAATAATAATTTTTTATGCTTTACAGGGGAGATCATGGATTTTTCCTTTGAGGAGAGAAAAGATGTACACACTATGCATAATGATGATGCTAAAGCCATCATATAACAACCTCACACAGAATGGTCATGTGATTCGTGCTGGCAACTCCCAAACCCAGCTCAAACCATTTGGGCTACCTTATGAATACTTACTTTAATAACGTTCAGCTTGGGTAACAAGCTGCAGTCAGCCAGTGTCAGATCATCCCCATCCAAGAACAATCTTCTGGAAACTGAGAGTTCCTCAGTACTGTCTGGATCAATTTCATCCAGAAGTGGGGTGTTTAAGTAGTCATCCAGACGCTTAAATTCTCTGAGCAAAGCTCTTTCAAAATCTGAGGCAATGAAGTCATAGAGTTACTTATAAATGTATTGTCTTCATGACTAAATACATTCTCAATATGCTTTTCACACATTTAAACATCTCTAGCTATACAGGCTCCGTACACTGGCTCTTAAAAATCTAAATAGTTAACTAGAATGCTCAACTAGCCACTGATAAGACCGAGTACGATGTTTAATCAAATGATGAGTGGAAATACTTCTGGATTTTTCTTGAAGAGATGCATTGGGAGGAGAGGCAAAGAGGGAAAAAGCAAGTGATATGTTATCCTTCAGCCCAGAAGAGTAAGAAAGTGGAATCAGAGACTAATAGCTCTCATGACTCAGAGGATAGTAAACTTCAAGAATGTTTGTGAGCCCTAGCCTATGTGGCTCAGTGGACAGAGTGTTGGCCTGCAGACTGAAGGGCCCCGGGATCAGTTCCGGTCAAGGGCACGTACCTCAGTTGCAGGCTCGATCCCTGGTGGTCAAGGCACGTGCAGGAGGCAACCAATTGATGTGTGTTTCTCACATCGATGTCTCTCTCTCTCTGTCTTTCCCTTCCACTCTCTCTAAAAAAATCAATGGGGAAAAATATCCTTGGGTGAGGATTAACAAAAAAAAACACAGAGAATGTTATGTGCTATGGTTTAAGAAACCTTAGTAAAAGTACGCAGGACTGGGAAAGTTTGGAAGGGGGCATCTAACAAATCCAGTCCTGCAGTTAGTTTACACCTGGCATGCCAATGCTCTAGATGAGCTACATTGGTAATTTCTATATTGAATCTTGGGCTCTAAATCTAATAAAACTTCATGCAAAGGAATTTCAGAAAAGAGAGCAGAGACTGAGGGGAAGGGTATTCTCCAACATATACTATATATTTTAAAAAATCCTATTTTAGCTGAGTGAGAATGAGCAAGTGAGTGAGAAAAACAGAGATTTAAAGAAAGTTATCTTACTCTTATTTGCCTCCTTTTGTGTATTCTTAATATATGCAGAAAACTTGGCAAAGAGGTTACTGCCCACATCAAAGGACTCCTTGTTCTTGGGACTCAAGCAAGGGTACCTTAAAAAGAAACATCACTGCAGTAACATTCACACATAAGGAGACAGAGACCAGGTGTCCTAGCTTGCATTCTACTGAGAATGAAGGTTTTGGAAATTGTGTTGGAAACTGAAGGTCCTGAGAATTCTCTCATTGGAAATACATATTTTCCCAATCTCAGAATAATTTAGTTTATAAAGTTCACTTGGAAACCAGTTGTCTGAAAGTCAAAGTTCATTTACCTATAGAAACAATGTTTCAAATGGTAATTAGGTTCCCACACTTGCTCCTGTAAGTCTCTTTGGCATTAGATATGGTGGTAATACATTTTCAAAGATACGTTAAGTAGTAGGAAAAAATATAGCTTCAAATATTGTAACTTATAAAACAAATGAAGGAATAAAGGAGATGGAGATGATGGAAAACAGTAGGCAAGATGTCCTCTTCTAAGTAATACAAAGATCATTTAGGATAATAAAAAAATTAAGTGATAATTTCATTACATTTACAAATTAAATAAGGAAAAACATATGATCACAAATAGATGCAGAGAAAGTATTCAATGAAAATCAATTCCTAATAATAAAACACCTCCTAGCAACTAGAAGTGGCCAGGCCAAATATTCATCTTCTTGATTCCTCCCTTAATCTCCATCTCCACCGGATCCATTAGCAACTCCAGCCAGTTTACTTTTCCAAATGTACCCAGAATCTGTCCACTTCTCACCACCTCCACTGCCCACTTCTTGGTCCAAAGCCTATATTACTGCAACCGCCTGGTAACTATTTTCTCTATTCCTATGCTTGTCTCCCACACAACAGACTATTCTCTAACTGCTGTGAGAGCAGTCATGTTAAAATATGTCATGTGTGTCTCCCCTACGCAATACCCTGCAATGTGCCCATCTCACTCAGACTCAGAGCTCAAGTCTTCACAGAGGTCTACAGGGACTGGTGGGATCTTGTGCCACTTTACCCCTCTGTTCTCATCTCTTCTTTTCTTCCTTACATACACTGAGTGGCCAGATTATTATAACTGGCCAGATTATTATGACCACCCCATCAGTACAGTGAAGTGAATTAGTTATTCAAATAATAATAAATAATAATAATAATAATAATAATAATAATAATAATAATAAAACCTTGAGAGTATTTGCTTAGGAAGTTTTCAATATTCAGTATTTTTGGAAGTGTCAATGAAGTACTGATGGGGTGGTCATCATAATCTGGCCACTCAGTGTATTTCACTCAATACTGGATCATTTGCTGTTTTTCAAATAGGCCTAAGAGGCTTCCAACCCAGGGCATTTTCACTTGGTTTGCACTTAAGTGGAGTGCCTTCCCTCATATATGCACATGATCTGCATCCTCTCTTCTTTCAGGTCTTTTTTTCTACTAGCTCTCTTGTGTGAGCCTTTCTCTGGCCACCCTAGCTAAGACTGCAACCTCTCCACTGTCCCTAACACTCACTGTTTCCCTCCCTTGCCTCATTTTTTCTTAGTATTTATCATCATCTAACGCAGTTTATATTTGTTTTTTATCTTGATTATTTACTGTCTTCTCCAACTAGAATGTAAGGTCTACCAGGCCAGAGAGTTTTTGCCCGTTTTATTCACAAATGTGTCCCAAGTGCCTTGAATAGTACCCACTCCTTAATAAGTATTCAGTAAATATTTGTTGAATGATTACATGAATTCATTAATG
The DNA here is from genome assembly GCF_963259705.1 of Myotis daubentonii. Taxonomy (NCBI): domain Eukaryota; kingdom Metazoa; phylum Chordata; class Mammalia; order Chiroptera; family Vespertilionidae; genus Myotis; species Myotis daubentonii. Next base: position 9,491,386 of record NC_081861.1, on the reverse strand, counting down.
TTGTTAACTTGATAAAAGGAATGCATCAAAACCTTTCAGCAAGCTTCATATAAAATGGTAAAATGTTTTGGGGAAGTGCAAATCAAAGCCGTAATGAGATTATTACCTCACGCCTGTTAGAATGGCTATTATCAACAAGACAAGAAATAACAAGCTTTGGAGAGGATAGGAGGAAAGGGAACCCTCACACACTGCTGGTGGAAGAGGATGTGGAGGAAAGGGAACCCTCGTGCACTGCTGGTGGGAATGCAGACTGGTGCAGCCACTATGGGAAACAGTATGGAGGTTCCTCAAAAAATTAAAAATATAACTTACATATGACACAGCAATCCCTCTTCTGGGTATTTACCCCCCCCCCAGATTTGAAGACACTTATTTGTAAAGATATATGTACTCCTATGTTCATTGCAGCATTATTCCCAATAGCCAAAACATGAAAACAACCTAAGTGTCCTTTTATAGATAATTGATGAAAAGGCTATGTTACATACTGGGTAGGGAAAAGTAGGTTTACAGTTGTTTGTATGAAAATAATAAATAATTAATAAATAATGACACAAGAATAAACTCTGTGATTCACATATAACTGTAAACCTACTTTTGCCCCACCCTGTATATACAGTGGAATAATACTCAGCCATAAAAGATGAAATACTGCCATGTGCAACATTGGTGGACTTTGAGGGTATTACGCTAAGTGAAACGTCAGAAGGAAAAGGACAAACTCATATGATTTCACTCATGGGATATATAACAAAAAAGAAAAAGAAATGAACAAACAAAAGACAACAAAAACAAACTCATAAATATGGACAACAGATTGGAGATTACCAGAGGGGAAAGAGTGTGGGTAGGGCAAAATGGATAAGGGGGTCAAATATATGGTGGTGGATGGAAACTAGACTTGGGTGGTGAGTACACTATAGTGTATACAGATATTGAATTACAATGTTGTACACCTGAAACTTGTATAATGTTATTAGCCAGTATTACCTCAAAAATAACAAATATTTTTAAAAAGGTGATATATTCATGTTGTTGCACATAGCAAGATATTTTTTATTGCTGCATAATATTTCATCGTATACATATCACATCTTCTTTATCCATTTATCTATCTTTGGACATCTAGATTGGTTCTATATTTTGACAATTGTAAATAATGCTGCAATGAACATAGGGGTGCATACAAGGTGGGGCAAACATAGGTGTACAGTTGTTCATAAGGAAAATAATGCAATCATTAATAAATAACAATATAAGAATAAACTGTTTCATGTATTCACAACTGTAAACCTACTTTTACCACATGTTGTATATCTTTATGAATTAGTGTTTTACCATTTGTGACAACATGAGTGGATCTAGACAGTATTGTGTTAAGTGAAATAAGTCAGGTAGAGAAAAACAAGTCCTGTATGGCTTCACTTATATATGAAATATAAAAATAAAAAACAAACAAACAAAACAAAAACATATCTGTAGAAACAGACAAAAGGGTTACTAGAAAGGATGCGATGGAGGTATGGATGAAAAAAAGGAAGGGGAATATAGTCAATAATATTGCGATATGTTTACAGTGAGAGATGATTACTAGAATTAGCAATGTGATCACACTGTAAGGTATAAAAATGTTGAATGACTATATTACATATCTTAAACTGATATATAAATATAAGGTTCTATACCAACTAAACTTAAATTTAAAAAAGAAAAAAGGTGAAACGTTAGAACTAATTTTTTAAAACCAGCCAAGAACGAGGATAATCATTATCACTACTGCTCTTTCAACATTGTGCTGAATGTACTAACCACTAAGACAAGAAAAAAATCACTCTACATGGTGACTCTAAAACCTTTCATATTAAATTTAAGAACAAACAGAAACACCTAAAATTACTATTACAGCTGATATTGTGTTTTGATCCTCCCCCGAGGATATGTTTATTTTTATTGTGTGTGTGTGTGTGTGTGTGTGTGTGTGTGTGTGTGTGTGTGAGAGAGAGAGAGAGAGAGAGAGAGAGAGAGAGAGAGAGAGAGAGAGAAACATCGATTGGTTGCCTCCCTTACTGCCCTGACAGGGATCGAACCCACAACCTAGGTATGTGCCCTGACCGGAATTGAACCTGCAACCTTTTTGGTGTTCGATGCCCCAACCAACAGAGCCACCCAAGCAGGGCAATAGCTGATATTGTTTTTGACATTCTAGCAAGTGGTGGAAGACACTATTTTAAAGCAATCACTATAAAAACTAGAAGAGAAGCAACAACATAATTGCATGCCTAGAAAAATCTAAGAAAGTATAGGAAAAAAATCACTAGCATTAATGAGCTATTTTGTTAAGGTGGCTAAATACAAATCAAACATTTAAAAAATTTATCTTTATTGTTGAAAGTGCTATTTATGCCCCCTTCCCCCCTTCCCCCCGCCTCCCCTGCACTATTGTCTGTGTTCATGGGTTATATACCATTTGAATTTTGCTGCAGGGAATCTATTACATAGGAATAAAAACACTAGCACATAAGGACATATACACAACGATGTTATTTATACCACTGTTTGTAGTGGTAAAAAAAAAACTGGAAGGAAAGGGAATGTCCATCAGTAAAGGAATAATTTAGCAACTTGTAGCACATCTGTGACATGGACTATTATGCAGACATTAAAATGAATGAAATCTAAACCAGTAGGGTTGAAGGATGTTACAATATTCTTTGAAGTGAGATAAGCAAGATGCAATATTTAGGAATTATGCTTATCATTATTATTATGCTTATGCAAGTCTAGAAAAAGGTATGGGAAGATACACAATTGTTCTTTTGTTGTTGTTTTTTTCCACTAGTTACCTTTGGGAGCAAGAAAAAATTAGGGAGCAGAGAATTTAGGGAAGAAGAAGTAGAGGAAGATGGCAGAGGAGTAAAGAACAAAATAAGACTCAATAGGTACAGGACAAACTTGGAGCAGGTGCTTAAATCTAAGAAGCCATCAATAATTGATGAAAGAGACCTAATATAGTCACACAGAGGAGAATCTAGAATAGTGGTCTTACTTTCTTATGTAAGAAGAATAATGGACTGATAGAACCTTTTGTTTACCATATCTATCTATCTATCTATCTATCTATCTATCTATCTATCTATCTATCTATCTATCTATCTGAGACTTCATTTTTTAGAGCAGTTTTAAATTCACAGCCAGACTCCTTACCAGTGGAAACTGTGAGATAATAAATGAGTGTTGTTTTAAAACACTGAGTTTGCAGTAATTGGTTGTACAGCAATAAAAAAATAAATACAGCAGACTTCCTGTTTCCAGGCACTATCCTGTGTAGGCAGATATATATAACTTCCATTCAAGTGTAGACAGTGCAGTTCTGGCCTCTGGCTAACTGTGAGACCTGTTTCCTGACCTCCAGCCCTTGTGTTGGGCATGTTCTACCTCATGCCATCAGTGATGTGATAGCCTGGTCATGATCAGTTCTTATGGGCTACACAGTGTTATTACTCCATGCTCTTACTCTTCCCCAACCTTGGGTTATTTCTCTATTTCTAGACCAAAGAGAATTTGCTTTCTTATTTTAAGTATGCTATGTATTTAAAAATCATTTGAAATGTTCTATCTCTAGTGTTTGTGTATTTAAAGTTGAAGGGGGAAATTGAGGCATAATCTTTTTCAACCTGTAGAGCTAAGAGATCAGACTGAATAATGAAAGAAGATCATTCATTGAAGATCTTCCGAGGGCTCTCCAACAAAAAGGTCTGATTTTTATCAGTATAAATGCTCCCAAGCTTCATTATGGACTAGATAAGGAGGCTGAAATTAAATGTGGCCCAAATTTACCTGCCTTTCCCAGGTTTCCAAGTCTGTTCTTTGCCCTTTCCTAATATACTACCTGCATCCATCAAGTATTAATGGTTTTACATACATTAAATAAATAATTCTGCAGTAAAGTTTTCTAATCATGTGTGGAGTGATCAAGGGGGACTTTTGCAAAGTCTTATAGAAATATAACAAAAGAAAGGTCTGACATTAAACAAGAGTGAGCTGTCTAGAACTAAGAATGCTCAATCTGCAATAAATAGGCCAATAAAACAAATGGTCTCAAGAACAATAATACCCTGTAAAATGCTGTACCTTGGAGGAGCCAGTGTCTGCTCTAGAAACTCCTCAATCTTAATGAAGTCTGTTTTCAACTCCTTGTTATACAGCAGGAAGGGAGGATTGGCACCTGGAGCTAAGTCCTTCAGCTCTTCCGGCTTTCTGTGATTATTAAAAATAAGCAGAGTTAGGCCTGTAGATCAGGCACACAGCATACACACACTAACACTGTATGGCTACCTGCCGATTTCAATCCTTCGAATGAAACCTGTCCTGATTTCTCTTACCTGGTCATGTCAACAGTAGTCACATTGAATTTAACTCCTTTAAGCCAGAGGATCATGAAAAGGCGTTGGCAAAAAGGACAGTTTCCAATACTCTCCCCATCACTTCCAGCCTATTAAGATAAAGAAAGGCCTCATTCATTCATTTGCTCAACAAGTATGTATTGAGTGCCTACTGGGAAATGAGCTAGTTGCTAGAGACAAAGTTAAAAATACTTAATCTTATGGATTCTACCATTAGTGGGCAGAGAGAAACAATGAATCAAATAACCTCATTGTATGTAAAATTACAAGTGTGATGACATCATCATCATCATCATCATAAAGTATATATAGTACCAAGATTTTTATAACCATTTCCTACAACAGACATTTTAAATATTCCAAAATTTTTGCTACTCTACTTCAGCAACAAATATTTTTTGTCATATAACTTGTTGTACCTCTGAGATTATATCTTTAGAGTTAATCTTTAAAATGGGAGTGCTGAGTAAAAAGTATGTATATTTCCAATTTTGATAGATCTTGCCAAATTTCTTTCCTGAAAGGTATTCCATTGGCTATTTGATTTCCTTATTTTATGAAGTGTTCATGAAAATTTTACATTTTTCTATTAAGGTGATATTAAGGTGATGACTTTTTGCTTATCGATTTGGAAAAATTATTTGTATACTAAAGATAGTAACTGTTTTAGTACACATTACAGGTAATTTTACAAATGCATGTCTCATGTAAAATTTAAATTTTACATAAAATCCATCATTCTTTTCCTCTATGCAGTCTGGTTTTTCTGATATGCTTATACAGTATATATATATTCAAGATTACAAAATTTACTTTGTTATTTTTTAAATAAAGATGTTCTCTTGTATTTTTTTCTAGTACCTTTGCAGTTTAATATTTGCATTTGTTTAATCTATTTGGAACTTATTTTGGTATAAGAAGTGTAGAGGGACTCCAGCTTTATTATTTTTTACAAATAATTAATAGTTGTCTTAACACCAGTTGTTAAAACCACTTCATTGCCCAGTGGTGTGGAGCAGTGGTTGAGTGTCAACTTATGAACCAGGAGGTCATGGTTAAATTCTCAGTCAGGGCACATGCTTAATCCCTAGTGTGGGGCGTCCAGGAGGCAGCCGGTGTGTGTTCTATCTCATCGTTAATGTTTCTATCTCTCTCTCCCTTTCTCTCTGAAATCAATAAAAATATATTTATAAAAAAACCCACTTTGTAAGTTGTATAATTGTCTAACCATTATGCTGTACACCTGAAATATATAATAATAATAATAAACCCCATCCTTCTCCCACTGATTAAAAACAACACACTTTCAGCTTTAAAATTTTATATACACTTGAGTTTATCTGTGGACTCTATTTTTCATTCATTTATTCGTTCTCCCAATAAATATTTACTGAAGAAATAATTATGTTTTTAACATAGAATAGACATTATATATGCAAAAACAGATATTAAAATAAAAAATAGTTCCCCAAATTCACACTGTTTTAAACTGAAATAAAGCCTTTGAAAATTCTTTGAAGGAAGGACATGCATGTTATGAGAATGTGTAAGAGAGAAATATAGTTTATATGGGGTTTGTCAGGGAGGTGTTTTCTGAGGAAGTGGCATTTTATTTTTTAAACACTTTATAGAAGCTATATAGATAGTAAATAAGGGCATGAAAAGATGTTCAGCATCATTGGTCATTGGGAAAATGCAAACGAAACCCACAATGGATTGCCATTACACACACATTAGAATAGCTGAAATTAAAAAGACTGGCCATACCAAGTATTGTGCATATATACATATAAGTTTTTTTTATTTATCTCATCCAACCCTCCCTCCCACCTGCCCTCTGAGATCTGTCAGTCTGTTCCAAGCTTCCGCGTTGATGGTCTTATTTTTTTTTTTTTGGTCAGTTTATTTTGTTCATTAGATTCCACATGTAAGTGAGATCATGTGATATTTGTCTTTCTCTGACTGGGTTATTTCACTTTGCATAATAATTTCTAGGCCCCTCCATGCTGTTGCAAAAGATAAGAGATCCTTTTTCCATCTGCTTAGTATTCCATTGTGTAGATGTACCACAGCTTTTTTACCCACTAATCTACTGATGGGCACTTGGGCTGTTCCCAGATCTTAGCGATTGGTAAGTTGTGCTGCTATGAACATAGGGGTGCATATATTCTTTCTGGTTGGTGTTTCAGGATTCCTAGGATATATTCCCAGAAGTAGGATTTCTGGATCAAATGACAGTTTCTATTTTATGCAAATTATACCTCAATAAAATGTATTAAAATAGAGATGTTCAAAAAGAGGAAAAAACCCTCAAATAAATAATTATGAAGGGTTTGCAGACATTGCAATGACAAAGGTAAGGGTATGGACATGGAAGGAGGTGCCTGAGAGATGGTGAAGAATGAGATCACTGGAGGGGAGGAAGTCAAGGATCTGAGAGACCATAGTATTGGAAGGGTTATCTGTGTAGATATTAAAGTCACCAAGAATTAGGAATAGTGTTGAAGAGAGTGACAATGATCCAGGAGCTAAAATCTTCGAGAAATAAGGGATAATGACCAGGGGTTTGGATGATTACTATAACAAGGAGGGGTAATGAGTGGTGTAGTCTGATTTTCTGAGAGTCAACCTAGGTATTTCTCTGGATGGAGGTGGCAGAATGGTCTGAAAACAGGAATGAGGAGCAAGGATACCTAAAGAACACCCATCCCATCTCCAGGCACAGTGGCAAGAGGAATGAGGAAGAAAAGGCAGCCACTTTCTTGAGAGGATTATAGCTGATGTAGTATCCTCATGGGAGAACCAGGTTTTAGACACCTCAATCTTGCCTGGCCAGCAAACTTGCCATAGCTCAGTGGTGAGTGTTGGCAAACCAGGAGGTCATGGTTCGATTCCTGGTCAGGTCACATGCCCAGGTTGCAAGCTCAATCCCCAGTGGGGGATGTGTAGGAGGCAGCTGACCAATGATTCTCATCAATGATGTTTTTATCTCTCTTCTTCTCTGAAATCAATAAAATTATATTCAAAAAATAAAATAAACAATGCCCCAAACTAAATTCTTTCCCTGTTCTTTACTCCATACACTGACCTACTTTTTCTTTAAGGCTCCTAATCCAGTGAAAGTCACTATCATTTGGTATGGACTGAATTGTGTCCGCCCTCCCGCCCCCATTCATATGTTGAAACTCTAACATTCAATGTGATCGTATTTGGAGGTGAGGTCTTCGGGAAGTAATTAGGTTTACATGAGGGCATGAGGATGGTTCTTTTTTTATTTTTTATTTTTATTTATTGCTTAAAGTATTACAAAGAGTATAACATATGTCTCCTCCCCCCCCCTTGACATTCCCCCGGCCTCCCCTATCCCCCAGTGTCTTATGTCCATTGGTTATGCTTATATGCATGCATACAAGTCCTTCGGTTGATCTCTTACCCCGCCCCCCACCTCCCAACCCTCCACAGCCTTCCTGCTGTAGTTTGACAGTCTGTTCGATGCTGCTCTGCCTCTGTATCCATTGAGGATGGTTCTTATGTTGGTATTATGCCTGAATAAGAAGAGATCAAAACACACACTCTCTCTCTCTTTCTCTCTCCCCTCCAATTCAAGAAGGCAGCCACCTATAAGCCAGGAAAAGAGTTCTCACCAGCCCTAACCGGTTTAGCTCAGTGGATGGAGCGTTGGCCTGCGGACTGAAGGGTCCCAGGTTCGGTTCCGGTCAAGGGCATGTACCTTGGTTGCGGGGACATCCCCAGTGGAGGGTGTGCAGGAAGCAGCTGATCGATGTTTCTAACTCTCTATCCCTCTCCCTTCCTCTCTGTAAAAAAAAAAAAAAAAAAAAAAAAAATATATATATATATATATATATATATATATATATATATATATATATATATATATAAAATAAACAAAAAAAGAGTTCTCACCAGAAACCAACCATGCTGGCATCTGGATCTGGGACATACAGCCTCTATAACTGTGAGAAATAAATGTCTGCTGTTGTAGCCACCCAGTTTATGGTATTTTGTTATGGCGGCCTGAGCAGACAAGACATTCTCCACCCAGGAGACCAAACTAGAAACTCGGTAATAATCCTTTTGTTTCACTCTGAATATTTACTAATTCTTGTCAGTTTTTACCTATAAATATTTCCAAATAAGTGCAGTTCTCACATTTTCCATGGCTATTATGTCATTCATTCATTCATTCAATGTTTATTTGATGCTTACTATGTCCAACGCTAGCTTTCCAAGCCCAACCCATCAGCCTCTCTTCATCTCTTGAATCTATATTTCCTCTTTTGCCTCAGTCTGTAGAAGGAAATAAAAGCGACTTCATCTTACAGCAGCTCTGATCTGTCATTTCTACTAGTACTATTAAGGCCTGAGAAGCCATGAGTACAATTCTAGTTTTTAGGTAAATTTTCCTTTCCCTGGCAGTGGGTGCGACACAGAAAATCATGTTTATTGTTGCTCTTTGTGATGTCACGAAGAGGTATGGGAAATAGCCACCAACCTTGGCAGCTGATTTCTTTTGTAACAGAAGTCAGACTGAGGATGCAGTCACAACTAGTGTTAGTGAGTGGAAACATGATTAGGGGTGGGAAGCAGGAAGAAAAATGGCCTCTGATAATAGATACAGCAGGAAGGGTGGACCGCCTTTGGCAAAAGGAAAGGCAAAAACAGTGAAGTGGGAGGGGGGGGAATGCAGCAAAGTTTTACAGGAAAACTGTAGTTTTTTTTTTCTTGTTTATAATATGCTGATTTAAAGTGCCAACACATAAAATTTTAGGATGTAAATTTCCTAGCCTGATTGATGAATTATTTACCTCTTAAGTGTCGTTAGCTGGCAAAGCCAGGACATGGTCATTTACTGAAACAACTTATTTCTCTTTGTCTTTGTGATCTAAGTTTCTAAACATAAAAAAATAATAATAGCCACAATACCTGACATTTATTAAGTGTTAACTATGTTAACAACTCCTCTGTTTTACATATCTGTTTTATTTAATCCTCACATTGAAGATGATCCTGTGTGGTAGGTTCTGTTGTTACTCATGTTTTACAGATGAGGAAATTGAAACTCAGAGAAGCTGACTTGCTTAAGTACCCTCATTTAGACAAGAGTTGATGACATATGTATTCTTTTTTATAAAAATATGTTTTTATTGATTTTAGAGCGAGGGAGATAGGGATAGAAACATCAATGATGAGAGAGAATTATTTATCAGCTGCCTCCTGCACTCCCCACACTGGGGATTGAGCCCGCAATCTGGGCATGTACCCTGACCTTCTGATTCATAGGTCAACACTCAACTACTGAGCCATACCAGCTGGGTGACATATGTACTCTTTTCATGTAGCAAATCCAGGACTATCTACTCCAGAACTTATATTCTTTAATGCAGCTTTCTCTCATCTAATAGTTTTGTTGGATTTAAAAAAATTAATTGGTTGTTATGTTAGTTCTAAGAGAGTTTGAAAATGGTCTGAACATTCAGAGTAGAGTATCATCTCTTTCTTCTTTCCCACATAGACAACATGTTTTAGACAAACATTACATATAGAATTTTGGCCAAATGTTAGATGCTATCATGTTATGTACAGACCTACTAAAAGTTAATTTTAGACTGTTTGGTAGAAAACACAAAAACTTCATTTAACAATGAACAACAAACCAGTAAGATAAATGCTGCAGTTAGATAAAATAAAATGTGTTAGAAAATCTTTTGTTTTTAGTATCTGGATATAAATCTTGCCCAAATCATACAGAACTGCAAGGCAATGTTTCATTGACTATATTAACACATAGGTGATGTGATATAAATTCTTAATTATGATAGGGAAGTGCTTAATCTCTTACAGGAATCTCATCAGGGCCTGGGGAAGAAGTTGTGGTAGGGTTTTTAAGCTACAACCAAAGGTATCTGGGGAAATCACAGACTCATTTAATCTTTAGAACGATACCTCATTATCTATAAATGAGATACCACTAGTGAAGAGCAGTGCTTTTAAAAGTTACTCATCAATATTTTTCATCCCTCTCAATTTCTGTGTCCCCTTCCACCATCTTCTATTAAACTTCTAGATATCTGAGGATCACATCTTAAAGCAAAGCAAAACAAAAACCTGGACCAGATGATACTCAAGATTCTACCAGGAAACCTTTCATCTGTATCAGTGTCATTAGATAAGCATATACCTAAAGGATTCCATCTGATGAAATTCTGGAAAATTTTTGAAAAACTTGCCAAATTGAAAACAATCAAATAAAATTAGACATAGCTATTTTATTTTTAAAATTAAATTTAAATTTACCCATCACCTTTTATCCCCTTTATGCCCTCTACCACCTCCCCTCAACCTCCTTCATCCCGTAATCACCACACTGTTGTCCACAGACATAGCTATGCTAAGGAATTGGAACCCTGTCATTCACTGGCCATGTGACTTTGCATAAAGTTAGTTTCTCTTTGCTTTAATTTCTGTATCCATAAAATATGGTTACTAATAAACCACTTAGCACAGTGCCTGCCATATAGTAAATAAGTGCTTAGTTATTTTAACCTGAAAGTTATTATTTAACTCAACATTTGTTCATCCAAAATATGCTTTCCTAACTTCTCCTGTCCAGATTACCACCCAAATATGGGCAAACTATGAAGATAAACACACAGATCAATGGCAACCACTGGTTATGGTGTGATTAGATTGAATACACTGTTTAGATAAAAGAAGCACTTTTGTTATCCTATGAAAAGACATTACCTCTGGTTTGGAATTGGTATATGTGAAAGGCCAGTTAGAAAATTAAGGCTTATTTATAACATTTCTGAGCAGTCACATGTTTTGCTAGAATCCAGAGATAGGACAAGTAGTTCTTATGCTCCATGGTCCAGCGATCATTTGTTTGGATTGCTTTGCAATGCAAGAATTCAAGGGTTTCTCTGCCACAATTTTGAAAAGGAAGGTTGATTATGTCTTTGGTGTATATATACAACCAGTTGTTAAAAATTTTTAAATGATTGGAAAAATATTACTTTGGCTAACTGAAGTTTAAGGTAACATTTGGTAAGCATACGTTATTTTATGTCTTTGTATGCCATCAAGGGGCTATATACTTTTAGAGGTAAGTTACTTATACTTTATTACCTGAGCTTACTTATCTAGAAATGGTGACACTATTACTACAATGATGAATACTGTTACCACTATTATTACTGATCTACTATCACTATAATACTATAGCTCCTAAGTTTTTGGTAGCACTAAATGAGACAATATATGTAAGTTGTTAAAAAGCATCAAGCATGATATAAGAGTTTGCTACCATTAGCATCCCGAATACCTCCAATAGTCAATGAAAGTATAGAGAACAAATAGTTAATATAAGCAAGGATTTAGGAAATTATGTAATTTCTACTTGGAATAACCCACGCACAATTATTTCTCTTTTTCTCTTGATGAGTTAATTTAGAAACACATGTTCCTTTCTCCTGCTTTAGGGGTTTTCCAAAGGGCTTTTCTGAAAAGTTAAGGCCAAAAAAAAAAAAAAAAAAAAAGCACCACCAAAGCAGACCATAAAGGTAACATAGCATTCTGAAATGCCTCCTTCTCACATAACAGGCACACAGACCCTTGGCTTTGTTCTCCTATAGTGTCCATGTGAGCCTGCTGTGATGTTTGTCCATTGTGGGAGCATTTTAGAAAGCTCGGTCTGGGCCATGTGTGGGAATGGGGCTCTCCGGCTATTCTTGCACCTCTTCTCCCCCCATTTAGGCCTTCTAAAACCTATCACATAAAACACAGTGTGAGAGCTGGAAAACTCTTACGGATCATTTTGTCAGCCTCCTGCATGGCATAGATGGAGAGAGTGGAGAGGGAGGAAGGGGTTTGGCCAAGGTTACATAGGAAACTACTAAGAATACAATTTAGTTGCTCTGACTACCAAGCAGTCTAGTGTTCCTTCCACTATGTCTCCGTGCCTTTTCCAGGTGAGATGTTTTCCCGTTGTTATCTAAGAACAACCACACACCCAGGCATCCTTCTGGGACTCAGAATAGAACTACATTTAGAAAATTCTTTCCTATCTCTAGCTCCAATGATGCCCTTTTAAGATGAAGCTGAGGCCCACGGTCAAGAAAGAAAATATTCTGTTGTTATAGCTAGAAAACTTACCTTCACGAAAAGCTCAATCTCAGGATCTGCTTGAATGTTGGGCCTCAGGCCTGCCATCTTTCTGTTTTCACTGCTAGTTGGCAGCCCCTGACTCCTGCACAGCCCACAGCACTTGTGAACTTCTTTCTTCCAGTTTCACCCAAAGGCTCAAATACAGTTGGTGCTTTAAGAGAAGAGTCCAGTTTTTAATGGAGTGAGTCAGAGCTGGGGCCAAATTTTCTTCTCAAGAGGTGGGAGGCCGAGAATTCTAGATGCTTGAGAGCACCTCTTGAATTTGTTTTCCTTCTTCCTCTTGACCTATCATTTGAATCAAGGAGGAGCCAAAGGGGTGTGTTTAAACTGGCTAGCTAGCAAGATGAGGGTGTTCCCACCGATGTTTCAACGCCATGAGTCAGCAGAGGAGAAACAAACACACACAAACACACACATGCAGTTCTGGCTTCTATATATCAAGTACACCAGATGTTCTCTCGAGCCTCCCTTTGAGTCCTGGGCTCTATGCCCAGAATATGGCCTCTTATTACTGTTCCTGTAACCTGACAGCAACAGAATGCTCTTCCAGGAAAAGGACCAGAAGTGACTTGGGTTTTATCATTGAAAAGGATGTTTATCTAACAATACTGACTAAAAGGGGGTTACAAAAGTGTATGTACTTCATCAAATGTCCCCCACCCCCGATTCTACTGCTTCCACTGTGAGATTTCCCTTCTGGGTTGCAAATTTCACTTCTCTCTTCTTACCCAGGGAATGTTTGCTGGGGAGGTTGAGTCTGGGGGACATCTTCTGAATGTCCCACCTCATTCTTTATCTGGGAAGTGTGGACTGGGACAGATCATTCCTTGCTTTGGCATCTGTGTTAGGAACCACAAGCAGTTGTGTATCTCTGCTTGGCAACCCTGGGAACAGCAGTAAAATATCCAAACATCACTCAGCAACTGCAGTGCTTCTAGCAGCTGTGTTTTCTGCGTGCCAGGAAGGGGGGGGGGCGGAGGTGGTGCTGGATTAATGCACCTTTCTGGTAGGAAGAGTCTCCGATTAGAGCCAAAGTGAACATAGATCCACCAGGTGGACACCTTCGTGACCCTCTTTCTACAACACGAAATATTTCCCCTGCTCATATAGGCGGTACATGCACCTGCCGTGGACCTCATGTAAGAATTTACAGAAGAAGGGGCTCTTGACAAAACCCATCTGTGCACACCGGCAGGTTCCATGTCAGGAGTGGCTGAGATGAGGTGGGTGTCCTTCAGGGCACGGGACCTGATGGTTTCCCAAACGGCTGATAAATGAGAGGGAAGTGGTGGTAGACGTCTGCTGAGTCATCCTTGAGGGTGAGTCTAGGACTGGCTGTTTGGCAGGACCAGGGGGATGCTTCGGTCATATTTTTACTCTGTTCATTCATTCTTTTATTCCAAAGTCAATCAATAAATGCTTACTTTGTGCCAGGATGCTGATGCACTCGCTGCGATTGGCAGCACAGGGGACAGTAAGTTCGGGAGGACAACAGGAATTCAACTTGAAGCATGCGGAGTGGGAGGCATCCTCACTCTTCCCCATTCCCTGAATCCAATCAGTGCAAAATCTTGTCACTGCTGCCTCCTGGGTATTTTTAAACCCCACCCACTTCTGTTTGCCTGCCACTGCTACTCCAGATTTCAAGCCAGGATCATTCTTTTTTGGTGATTTAAAAAAAAATTTATTTTAGAAGATCCAAATCATTGCTAGGCCCTCAGTCCTCATGGGAAAAGCACCACTCCCACCATCACCACAGCAGCAGCAACACCAACAACATACAACAGCCCAAGGAGCTCTGTATGATGCCTAATAAACTGTCAAAGTGATGAACTATTTTTTCTTTATTTTATTTTGTTTTTCCCATCACCATTTATCCCCCCATATACCTCTTCCACTTCCAGACCCCTCCCCTGACAGTCACCATACCATAAATTCTTTCTCTTCTTTTGCTCAATCCCTCTAACCCCCCAACACTCCCTCCTGCTAGAGCTGTCTGCCTGCTCTCTATGAGTCAGTCTCTATTTTGTTTCTTAGTTCAGTTTGTTCATTAAATTCCACATATGAGTGAAATCATATGATACTTGTCTTTCTCTGACTGGCTTATTTCACTTAGCATAATATTTTCCAGATCCATCCAGGCTGTTGCAAAGGGGAAAATTTTCAACCTTTTTAAGGCCGAGTAGTATTCCATTGTGTAAATGTACCACAGCTGTTTTATTCATTCTTCTATTGATGGACGCTTGGCTGCTTCTGAATCTTTTTCCTCTGCTTTTCAGGGTATTTAAAAAAATCTCGTTTGGAGATACAATTTACACACCATAAAATTGACTCATTTTAAGTGCACACCTTTAAGGATTCTTAGTAAATTTGTTGAGTGGTGCAACCACGACCAGAGTCCAGTTTTAGACATTTCCATCACCTCAGTGACATCTCTCTCTTAGTCATTCGCACTTAATCCCTGTTACCACCCCCAGCCCCTAGCAGCCATTAATCTGCTTTCTGTGCCTACGGATTTGCCTATTTTGAACATGTTATACATGCAGTCATACAGTATGTGGTCTTTTGTGACTTTCTTCTTTTACTCATCATGATATTTTCTTTAAAAATATATATTTTTTATTGATTTCAGAAAGGAAGGGAGAGGGAAAGAAAGAAATATCAATGATGAGAGAGAATCATTGATCGGCTGCCTCCTGCACTCCCCCACACTGGGGATCCAACCCACAACCCGGGCATGTGCCCTGACCGGGAATCAAACCATGACCTCCTACCATCTCACACCTGTCAGAATGGTGATCATCAACAAATCAAAAAACGTCAAGTGCTGGCGAGGATGCGGAGAAAAAGGAACCCTCGTGCACTGCTGGTGGGAATGCAGACTGGTGCCGCCACTGTGGAGAACAGTGTGGAGTTTCCTCAAAAAACTAAAAATGGAACTCCCACTTGACCCTGTGATCCCACTTCTAGGACTATATCCCAGGAAACCAGAAACACCAATCAGAAAGGATATATGCACCTCTATGTTCATAGCAGCACAATTCACCATAGCTAAGATTTGGAAACAGCCTAAGTGCCCATCAATGGATGAGTGGATTAGAAAACTGTGGTACATCTACACAATGGAATACTATGTGGTAAAAAAGAAGGAATTCTTACCATTTGCAATGGCATGGATGGAACTGGAGAGCATTATGCTAAGTGAAATAAGCCAGTCAGAGAAAGATAAATATCACATGATCTCACTCATTTATGGAATATAATGAACAACATAGACTGATGAACAAAAACAGATCCAGAGACAGAGAAGCATCAATTAGACCGTGAAACCTCAGAGGGAAGGTAGGGGAGGGCGGGGGTAAGGGGGAGAGATCAACCAAAGGACTTATATGCTAGCATATAGGCCTAACCAATGGATACAGACAACAGGGGGGTGAGGGCATGAATGGGGGGGATAGGGGGTAATGTGGGGATAAAGACACATATGTAATAACTTAATAAATTTTTTTTTAAAAAAACATAGATAGCCAAGATATTTTTGAAGAAGTAGAACAAGAAGAAGGGGGTGGGGGGAGAGTGGGAGGAAGAGAAATGCTGACTTATTCTACCAGATATCAAGGCTAACTGGAACTACAGCAGATACAGCCAGAAACTTACTATATAGCAAAAGTGACCCTGAAGAGTTTGTGGAAAAAGGGCTGTCTTCTCAATAAAAAGCTCTGGGACAAATGAATGTACATAATGGAAAAATCAGTTCCCAGTGGATTCTTGACCTAAGTGTCAAAATCAAAAGAGTAGAGCTTTCAGAAGATAATATAAGAATATTTTCATAACCTTAAAATATGGAACTATTTTTTAAACAGAATGGAAAAACACTAACCAAGAACAAAAAGATTAACACATTACTCATCAAAGGACACCTTTAAAGTGTGAAAAGCAACTCATAAAATAAGGGAAAGAATTGTAACTATTTTTGTTGTAAATCTTTCTAAAAATCACGATCCCTTTTCTTGTGTTTTTTAAATTAAATGCCCTTAATAAAATATTTTAGCCATCTATGAAAAACAAGCAAACAAACAAAAACCATGACCTACTGGTTCATAAGTCAATGCTCAACCACTGAGCCATGCTAGCTGGGCCTCATCATGATATTTTTAAGGTTCAGCCATATTGTAGTATGTATATTACTCTTGATGGCTGAAGAATGTTCAGTCATATGTATATATCACATTTTGTTTATCCATTCATCAGTTGATTGTTACCATCTTTCTTTACTACTGCGAATAGTACTGCTATGAACATGTGTATGCAAGCTTTTGTTTGAACACTCATTTTCAGTTCTTTTGAGTATGTACCTAGATATTGAATTTTTCGGTCATGTGGTAACTCTATGTTGAACTTGTTGAGTAACTGCTAAATTGTTTTTCACAGTGCTGCACCATTTTACATTCCTTCCAGCAATATATGAAAATTCAAATTTATCCACATCTTCACCAATACTTGTTATTTTCTATTTTTGGTTTTCTTTTTAAAAATTATAGCCATCCTAATGGGTGTGAAGTGGAAACTCATTGTGGTTTTGATTTTCATTTCCTTAAAAACTAATGAAGATGAGCATATTTTTATGTTCTGTTTGATCATTTGTATATCTGATTTGGAGAAATATCTACTCATGCCATTTGCTCATTTTTAATTTGAATTGTCTTTTTGCTTTTGAGTTGTAAGAGTTCTTCTGGATACTAGACTTATCAGATATATGATTTACAAATATTTTCTTCCAGTCTATGGCTTGTCTTTTAATTTTCTTAATAGTATCTTTTAAAGGGCAAAGGTTTGAATTTTTATAAAGTTCAATTTATCATTTTTTATGGGTTGTGGGGTTTTTTGGTGTTGTATTTAAGAACTCTTTACCTAGCCCAAGGTCATGAAGATTTTTTTCCAATATTTCCTTCTAAAATTTTAATAATTTATATCGATTGTCTTTTTATTCTGTATTTTATTAATTTTCGCTCTGATTTTTATATGTTCTTTCCTTATAACAATGTTGGGCTTCCTTTGTTCTTTTTATAGTTCCTTAATGTGTAATAATAGATTGTTTATATAAGTTTTTTTATTGTTTCTTGAGATAGGTCTGTAAACTTCCCTCTTAGTATCACTTTTGCTACATTACAAAGACTTTGATATGTTATATTTTCATTTTCATTGGTCTCTTGACTTATTTTGTTTCTTCATTGACCCAATAATTGCTGGGTAATATGTTGTTTAATCTCCACATCTTTGTAATTTTTTTTTTAGTTTTCTTCTTGTAGTTGACTTATAGTTTCACACCTTTGTGGTCAGAAGATACTTGATATGATCTCGATCTTCTTAAACTTATTAAGACTTCTTTGTGTCCAACATATTTTCGATTCTTGAGAATGTTCCATGTGCACTTGAAAGAATGTGCATTTTGTTACTTTGGGATGAAGAATTCTTTAAATATCTATTAAGTCTATCCGGTCTAATATGTCATATCAGGCTAATGTTCCCTTGTTGAATTTCTGTTTGGATGAGTTCTCCATTGTTGTAAGTGGGGTTTTAAAGTATTTTATTATTGTGTTGACGTCTATTTCCCCTTTTAGGTCTTTTAATAATTGCTTTATATATTTTGGTGCTCCCAAGTTGAGTGCATATGCATAAATAAATGTTATATTTTCTTAATATATTGTTCCCTTTATTCTTAGAATATCCATCTTTGCCTCTTGTTAACTTTTTTGTTTTGAAGTCTATTTTGTCTGATATAAGTATGGCTACACTATGTTTTTTCTTTAAAAAAAGGTTTTTTTGTTAATCCTCACCCAAGGAGATTATAATTATATATATATATATTAGAGAGAGTGGAAGAGAGAGAGAGAGAGAGAGAGAGAGAGAGAGAGAGAGAGAGAAACATTTATGTGAGAGAGACACATCGATTAGTTGCCTCCTGCACTCACCCGGACCAGTGCCAGGGATCAAGCCTGCAACTGAGGTACGAGGTACGTACCCTTGACCAGAATTGAACCCAGGACAATCCTGGCCAACTCTATATCCACTGAGCCAAACCAGCTAGGGCCCATCTTTTCTCTTAGTTCCATTTGCTTAGTGCATCATCTTCCACCCCTTCAGTTTGAGCCTATATTTATCTTTAGCTCTGAAATTGGTTTTCAGAAGACAGGATATATTTGGATCTTGTCCATTCAGCTACTCTGGCATTTAATTAATGAGTTTAATTTATGTAAATTTAGAATGATTATTCATATGTGAGGATTTACTACCACCATTTTATCTTTTGTTTTCTGATTGCCATGTACCTCCATTGTTTCTTTTTTAAAAAAATATTTTTTCCTTTTTATTGAATTTATTGAGGTGACACTGGTTAACAAAATTATACAGGTTTCAGGGGCACAATTCTACAACGTATCATCTGTACACTGTATTGTGTGTTCACCACCCCAAGTAAGTCTTTTTCCATCACCATTTATCCTCCCTATACCCTCCTCCACCTCCCTCCACCATCCCCCCGCAATCACCACACTATTGTCTGTGTCTATGAGTTTTTTCTCTCTAATCCATGTGTTTGGTGCTTTTCTATGATCTTTTTTCTGTTTCATCTTTTTTTATGTTTTGTGTTTCAGATCTGGATTTTTGTTTTGTGGTTACCATGTGGTTTGTAATAAAACATTTTAGATAAAATAATTCCTTTTTTCCCCTGAGAGCATCTTCATTTACTTACTTAATTTCAATTCTTTCCCCCTTTCCTTTTATGTTTTTATTATAAAAAACTAGAGGCCAAGTGCACAAAAATTTGTGCACTGGAGAAGGGGTACCTCAGCCCAGCTTGCCCCCTATCACATACTGGGAGCCCTCAGGGGATGTCCTGCTCCCTGATCCCCTTGGGGAGCGGGCCTAAGCCACAGTCTGGCTTCCCTTTTTGGGAGGCGACCGGGCTGGTCAGGGGAAGGCACCAGCCCCATCACCCCGCTGTTGCAGCCACTGCCAGTCACTGCAGCCACCAAGGTGTTTTCATCAACACGGACTCCAGTCCCTTTACTGTGGAAAAATGACAACTTTCTTTAGGCATTTTCAAGATGTGTCTTTCATAGGATATGACATTTCTTTATTATATTTTTTATCCTCACCTGAGGATATGTTTCCATTGATTTTTAGAGAATGTGGAAGAGAAAGTGAAAGACAGAGAGTAACATCAAAGTGAGAGGAACACTTTGATTGGTTGCCTCCTGCATGAGCCCTGACCTGGGCCCAGGCCAGGGAGGAGCCTGCAACCTAGGTACATACCCTTGGTCAGAATTGAACCCAGACCCAACAGTGGGCAGGCTGAGGCATTATCCACTGAGCAAAACCAGCTAGGACAGGATATGACATTTCTTAACCCTCCAGCAGCAGACCTTCCTTTTTTTCTCCAGGAGTGTGGTAAAAAACCCTAGATCACCTTTTTGGATTCTTATTACCCAAGTTACTAAGAATATTACCAGTGGCATACAGGGAGCTAAGCCAATGAGCGGTCAGAAAAGGTGTTTCCTCTGTAGTTCACATCAATTGCCCGCTTGGCCCCCGCCCAGGCCTAACGCCTCTGGCCAAGGCATTAGGCCTGGGCAGGGGATCCCCAGCTCCCCGCGATTGCCGGCTCCGCCCATGACCAGGCCTAATGCTGACTCCACCCCTGCTCCCAGCGATGGCTGGTTCCGCCCCTGCCCTGGCCTAATGCCTCTGGCCAAGGTGTTAGGCCTGGGCAGGGGACCCCCAGCTGCCCACGATCGCTGACTCCACCCCTGCTCCCAGCGATGGCTGGTTCCGCCCCTGCCCTGGCCTAACGCCTCTGGCCAAGGCGTTAGGCCTGGGCAGGGGACCCCCAGCTCCCCACGATCTCCTTCTCCGCCCCTGCCTAGGCCCAATGCCTCTGGCGGAAGCATTAGGCCTGGGCAGGGGCCCCCAGCTGCCCATGATTGTTGACTCTGCCCCTGTTCCCCATGATTGTGGGCTCCGCACCTGCCCAGGCCTAATGCCTCTGACTAAGGCATTAGGCCTCGGCAGAGGACCCCCAGCTCCCACCATTGCCTACGCCCCTACCCAGACCTAATACCTCTGGCCAAGGCATTAGGCCTGGGCAGGGGACCCCCAGCTCCCCACGATCTCCTTCTCCGTCCCTGCCTAGGCCTAATGCCTCTGGCGGAAGCATTAGGCATGGACAGGGGACCCCCAGCTCCCCCCCATCACTGACTCCGCCCCTGCTCCCAGCGATGGCTGGCCCCGGCCTAAGGCCTCTGGCCAAGGCATTAGGCCTGGGCAGGGGACCCCCAGCTGCCCACGATGGCTGACACCGCCCCTGCTCCCTGCGATTTCTGACTCTGCCACTACCCAGACCTAATACCTCTGGCCAAGGTGTTAGGCCTGGGCAGGGGACCCCCAGCTCCCTATGATGGCTGGCTCCACCCATGCCCAGGCCTAAAGCCTCTGGCCAAGGCATTAGGCCTGGGCAGGGGACCTCCAGCTCCCCACAATTGCTGGTTCCGCCCATGCCCAGGCCTAGCGCCTCTGGTCAAGGCATTAGGCATAGACAGGGGACCCCCAGCTCCCCCTGATGGCTGACTCTGGCCCTGCTCCCAGCGATGGCTGGTTCCGCCCCTGCCCAGGCCTAATGCCTCTGGCCAAGGTGTTAGGCCTGGGCAGGGGACTCCCAGCTGCCCACGATTGCTGACTCTGCCCCTGCCTCCCGTGATCACTGGCCAGGGGTGGGCAAAGGCACCTGGTTCTCCAATCATGGGGCAGGGCAAAGGCGGCCCCCAGGGTCCCCTGGCTCTTAGCTGCCTCCTCAGTTTCGATCACCTGCAGCGGCAGGTGGCTTCTTCCGTCCTTCCCCTTTGGCCTCCCAGCATTGAGCCTACATATGCAAATTAACCGCTATCTTTGTTGGCGGTTAACCGCCATCTTGGTTGGCAGTTAATTTGCATATTACCCTGATTAGCCAATGGGAAGCATGTCGGAGCTACGGTTAATTACCATGTTTGTCTGTTATTAGATAGGATTATCCCCTGCCCAGCCGTAGTGGCTCAATGGTTGAATGTTGACCTATGAACCAAGAGGTCATGGTTTGATTCCTAGTCAGGACACATGCCCAGATTGCAGGCTCCATCCCCAGTGTGGGTCGTGAAGGAGGCAGCTGGTCAATTATTCTCTGTCATCATTGATGTTTCTATCTCTCTCTCCATCTCCCTTCCTCTCTGAAACAAATAAAAATGTATTTTAAAAAATATCCCTTTTTATGTTGTGCATTCATTACCAAATTGAAGTAGCTATAGATATTTTTATTTTTTCTTTAACCTTTATGGTATAATTAAGTGTTTACATGCTGTTCTTTTCTGCTCCTGTCTGTTTGTCATCTTACTCAAAGTTTTGTGTATTTTGCCTTTTTGTTTCAGGTATAAGAGCTCCGTTCAACATTTCTTATAATGCAGGCCCTGTGGTGGTAAATACCCTCAGCTTCTACTTGTCTGTAAAGCCTTTATGTATCCTTTATATCTGAAGGATAACTTCGTTGCATATATTATTTTGGGTTGGTGTTTCCTCTCTTTAAATATTTTGAATATATCATTTAACTCTCTCCTGATCCATTGGGTTTCTGCTGAGAAATCTGATGATTACCTAATGGATGTGTGTGTGTGTGCGTTACTGTCTTTGTTCCTTGACTGCATTGATAATTCTTTTTTATCATTAACTTTCCTTCCCCAGGTTCGGAAAGTTCTCATTAGTTAGTTCTTTGACTAGTCTCTGTTCCCTTCTCCTTCTCTTCTCCTTTTGGGATACCAATCATCCTTATATTGCCCTTTCTAAAGAAATCAGCTATTGTATAGTTCATTAATTTTTAAAAATAGTTCCCTCTCCCCTCCACCTGAATAATTTTTAGATTTTTATCTTCCAGCTTGCTAATTCTCTCTTTCATATGGTCTGTTCAATTTCAATTACTTTCCAATACATTCTTAATCTTATTTACTGAGTTCTTCAGCTCCAAGATTTCTGGGTATTTTTCAGAGTTTCAATCTCTTGGTAACATATTCCTTCTGTTTATTATTTTTATTCCCAATCCCATTGAACTGCTTTTCTGAGTTTTCTTCATTATCATTGAGTTTTTTTTCATGACTGCTATTTGGAATCCTCTAGATCACAATCCATGTGTTTGAGTTTGATTTCTGGAGAATTGTCATTTTCTTTCCACGTTACCATGTCGCCTTAGTTTTCACAGTGCTTATGGGTTGTTTCTCTGTTGGCACATTTGAAGCAGTGAACAGTTTTCTTATTTAGGTACCATTGTGATTTTAGCCATTCATCAGGTTGGTAATTAGAGGTCTTTCTTTACATTTTCCAGTAGATGGTGCTATAGTGCAAGTTTTTGTTTCCTCTTACCTGCACTGCTTGCACCTCCAATGTCCCAGTGAGGGGTGGGGATGCTCTCTGTGGAACTGGAAGTCAACCTATGGGTAATTAGGGTGATGGGTCTCCTGGTTGTTGGGGCATCATCACCATGGTAAGGAGATATGGCAGGTGGGAGGAGCCAGGTTTGCAAGCCTTCTGTGCTGCTGTCTGGTTCCCTATGGCTGCTGGTACCATGGCAAACCTTAGACTTATTTCTGCTGCCAGGGGGCTCTGCCATCATTGGGGGAGGGAACCAGATTCTCTGGCACTGACTCTGCTGCTGCCCATCTTACCCTTCATGGTGAAGTGGTGTTGGGGATCCTCTAACACTACCGTGGTCACTGGGATCATGGTAATAGTCACGGTGTTTGAGAAACCGTGTCTGTGGGCATTGTTCCTATTCCCGCGCCCCCCCATCCTTTCTCTCCCATGCATTACAGTATGCTCAACTTCAGATATGCCAGTGCATGGATCTCTCAGGGATCCTAGTGTGTTGAACAGAGAAACTTTTGTTGTATTATAGATGTCTGACAAGCTGTAGGCTTATGGGGAAACACTAAGAGGGTGTCACACTTTGCCATGATGCTGATGGCACACCCATCCAGGTTTCTTTTTGTTAACATTTGCAGGCTATGCCTTTCTCATCTCTTTACTTTTAATCTACATAAGTTTATATTCTAATTGGGTTTATTGAAGATTTAGTTGAGTTGTAATTTTTAACGCAATCTGACAAGTTCTTTCTACCGGTGTATTTAGTCTACTATTAGTCTCATATTAAAAGTTACTAATATAATTAGATAAACATCTATCATATTTCTAGCTGTTTTATTTTTATTGTAGGTCTGCTGCGTTATTTTCCCTCTTTTTCTGCCTTCTCTGGTTTTAATTGGGCAGTTTATATGACCCCATTTTATCTCCTCCATTGACATAATTTATGTATCTTTTCTTAAACTAGTTCAGTCATTATCTTGAGTTTTCAGTAAGTAGACTGTTTATTTTCCAGTTATATTATACCACTTCTTGTGTAATGTAAGAATTGTATCCATTTTTGTGCCATTGTTCTCCTACATTTCATTTTGCATATGTTATAAACAGCCCATATATTACTGCCATTAATGCTTTAAACAAATAGTTATTTTTCAATACCATTAAAATGAGAGAAATATGTTGTATTTTACATTCCTTTATATCATATACAAAGTTGTTCATTTCTTTGTCTAATCCAAGTTTCTAAACTCTATTGTATTTCTTCTGAAAGAACTTCTTTTAACATATCTGGCAGGGTAGGTATGCTGACAATTCTTTTCAGTTTTTTTTCATCTAATAAGTATTTCTTCTTTATTTTTCTAGGGATATTTTCAATTGGTATAGAATTATGGGTTAAATTGTTCAATAATTTAAAGGTGTGACTCCATTGTCTTCCTGCTTGCATGGAAATTCCATAAAAACACACACAAGAATAGCTAGATTAGTTTTATAAATAGTTTGCAAACATCAACCACCCCCCCTTTCTAAAAAGTGTTTTCCAATTTCTCTAATTTTACTTGTTGCAAAGGTAGAAGCTTTGTGATAGAAGGAAATCATTCTATTCAGCACCCTTTCCTTCTTACTGCACTCTTGCAAAATACCAGTCAGTTGTTAGGATTAAAACCATTTTATAGGACATATTCATATCACTTCCCCAGAGAGCTCCTGGGCATCTTAGGGGATCCACTCACAGAGCCAGCTGGTTACTTAGCTCAGCTCCTAGTTGTGATGTCAGGCAATGTCTTTGTTCTCATCTCTGTAGGCCTGGAACTCACAAGAGCCAATGACCCTGATAGATTTGATAGTAGTTCTTTTTCTGTCAGATATACATTCAGGAGTTAGTGGGGTTTTGGATAGTTTGATGCTAGTCTTTGGGTTGAAGCAATAAGCCTGGCTTTCGTGCTTCATCTTACTCAGAGTACTTTTGGAATGTTATACTCTGCAAGGAGCTCAACTTCTTGCGATCAGTAATTTCTTCCAGTCTACAAAGCCTGCCATTTCAACACAGACCATTTTTTTTTGTCTTGGCTGTTCATTTTTTATTTTACCTGTTAATATTTTTTTCCATCATTGCCATGTGTTTGGAGTGGCAGGCTTTCCATAGTATGAACTCACTCTACCATCTTGAGTGGGAAATCAATGTAAATCTTTCCATGTGGATTTTCCTCTTCCCTAATTCCCTAAATTTGTTTTTTTAAATATATATTTTTTAATTAATTTCAGAGAGGAAGAGAGAGAGAGAGAGAGAGAGAGAGAGAGAGAGAGAGAGAGAGAGAGAGAAATAGTCCCGGGTTCGATTCCGGTCAAGGGCATGTACCTTGGGTGCGGGCACATCCCCAGTAGGGGGTGCGCAGGAGGCAGCTGATCGATGTTTCTCTCTCATCAACATTTCTGTGTATCCCTCTCCCTCTCTGTAAAAATTCAATAAAATATATTCTTTTTAAAAAGAAATAGCAATGATAAGAGAGAATCATTGATTGGCTACCTCCTGTAGGCCCCACACTGGGGGTCGAATCTGCAAACTGAGCATATGCCCTTGAAAGGAATCGAACCCGGGACCCTTCAGTCCACAGGCCGACACTCTATCCATTGAGACAAACCAGCTAGGGCCATAATTCCCTAAATTTGGTTTGTAAAATATGACTACATGCTTTCTTGACAACTCAGGCTTATTGTTATGACTTCATTTTTGTGCCAGGCTAGGAAGCAGTAAAAGTCTTAGCTTTATTAATAGAATTCAAGCTTTCTTTCTGGACAAAAATAATCAAGCATCTTTTACAATTGTGATAAATCATCCTAACACATTGCGCACCAGTAGTTTTATTGCTAGCTTTACCCAGTGGCCAGATAAGTTGCTATTGAACGAGTACAAAAAACGTTTTACAAAGTATCATATTTTAAAAAGATATTAGCTTGTAAGAACATGCAATAAATAACTTCAAAATGCAATGCGTATTTAATTTTAAGGCGTGCCTTTAACATTTATGCAAAATACTGTGTAATATGAAAACACAAGAATGCTCGTGATCTGCCCGCAATGTGTTAACCCATGTTGGTGAGTATATTGATTTATAGTGGTGTACTAACTTTGTCTGTGTGGGTAGATAAGCATGGTAATTTATCCTGTGCACAAATGAAGATCACAGGGTCAATGCTATTCAAACTTGTGAAGTCAGTGAAGCTTTGTCTTTGTTAGCCCCATCTTTCTTCATGGTCTACCTTTTGTCCCATTGATGGTGGCCATTTTTCCAGTTCAGGCACGAAGTACCTTCTCACCTTCTGCTTACCAGCTCCCTCTCTGATGCCTTGACTGAAGCAGGATAGTGTCCTAAGAAGAGCATGAGCTTGGCCTGATCTGGATTTAAATTCCATCTCTGTTTCTTACCAGCCTGGTGAATTCTGGGAAGCTGCTCTCCCTCCTTGAGCCTCTGATTCTTCATCTACAAAATGGGTCTAATAAATGCCATCTATCAGGTAGAATCTACAAAATGGGTCTAATAAATGCCATCTATCAGGTAAAGCTTTGATGAAGAATGAAACAAGGTCATGTGTATAAAGTGTCTACCATAGTGAGCATCAAATAAGAAACATTTAGCACTTAGTAGTTATCACTGTCACCAATATCATAATTTGAATAAATAGGAGGGACCAGGGCTAGCCTGTGTCTGATAGGAGTCAGCATTATACTTAGTGAGAAGGAGTAGAGTTATGAGGATCAGAACTGGAAAAGTGTGTGGAAACACTAGGGGTCAGAGAGAGAGTTGACAGGTTATGAAGCAGACACATATTGGCAAGGCATCTGAACTTCAAGCATGGCCTGAGGGTTTATGGTTAGGAAGTTGGTTTGGAGTACATGGTCTTGGGGCTGAGAGCTGAAAGGGCAAAAAAGGTCACAGAATGGATGAAAGAACCCGACGAGACCATCTGAGTCTGGAGTATTTTAGGGAGAGTGGCTTGATTAAAAAAAAAAAAAAGCGCACAGGGTGAATGAGGCAGACAAGCAGACCTCCATGCTCTCCATGAGGTATAGTTGAAGCGGAACACATACTTCCACATATAACTTTATCAAGTCCCCCAAATCTACTGAAATTACTCAAAAATTATATTTGACAAGATTGAAAATGCAGGAAAGGAGATAGATGAGTAGTAATTAACTGAACAGACCCCAGAAGGCCACAAACTAGGAATCCTAAGCCCTAAGTAGGAAAAGCCCCAAACCGTCCTGATTTACTACTGTCCTTCTGCCCACCAGAAGAATCTTCAAAGGCTGCAAAGGCTAACTCTGGAAGTGGAGGGGGAGGGGGTGGGCACCAAAACAATGAGGGTGAAAACTGTTTAAGAAGTAGAAGCATTTCCAATCCCCATTCTGCACTGTAAAACAAATAAATTGTATGCCATCCAAATGCAAAACATTTGTGCCTCAAAGGACTCTATCTAGAAAGTGAAAGGACAACCTCCAGTATGGGAGAGACATTTGCAAATTACATATCTGATAGTGGCCTACTTTCCAGACTGCATCAAGAACCTTAAAACTCAGCAACAGAAAAGACAAGCAGCCCAGTTTTAGGAAATGGGCAAAGCAGTTGAAAGTACATCTGCTTCCTCCAAAGCAGATGTACAAATGGCCAAGAGGCACGTGAAAGGATGCTCAACATCACTAGCCATTAGGGAAATGCAAATCAAAACCATGAGGTACCACTTCACACCCACTGGGATGAGATTATAACCAAACCAAAAGGGAAATAAGTTTTGATGAGGATATGGAGCAATTGGGGCCTCAGACACTGTTGTCAGAACTGTAAAATGGAACCATCACTATGGAAACCAGTGGGCGGTTCCTCAGGAAGTTAAACATAGAATTACCACATGGGCTGGCAATTCCTCTCCTAGATGTACACACAGAAGAACTGAAAACAGGTGTTCAAACAGAACCCTGTGCAGGAATGTTCACTGCGGTGCTATTCACAACAGCCAGAAGGTGAAAATGACCCAAACATCCATCCACTGAGGAACTGATGCCCAACATGTAGTCCACCCATACAATGGAATATTACTCAGGCATGAAAAGGGAATGAAGTGCTGATTCATGCTACCACCGGGGTGAACCATAATGAGACCATTATGTTCAGTGAAGGTAGGCAGACACAAAAAGCCACCCATTTATCCTATGATTACATCCCTAGAAATTTCCAGAATAGGCGAGCCTCTATGGACAGGAAGCAGGTTCATGGTTGCCTGGGGTCTAGGGGAGGAGGAGAGGGCATGTGGGGGTGGGGAGAGGAGGAGGGCAGTGGGAGTGACTGCCACACAGGGTACAGGGGTTTCTTTTGGGGGAGGTTCCAACGTTTTGGAAGTAGTTATGCTGGCTGTCCAACATCACCAGTTATACCTGGTGCCACTGGATCCCACATGTTTTTTCTCTACAACATTCCTGTCCAGTGGACAGTGAGAGTTCCCTCAAAGAGAGGGTCCCATGAGCAAGGGTGAGCAGGGCGCTGCCAGCACCCCTTCTTTGCAGGCCCCGGCCCACCAGGGCCAATGGGAAAGCAGTGACCTCACCGAACTTATGTGTCATACAGCCTGTACCTGGACCAATGAGGGGTCGGTCCATGGTCGCGAGGATACAGAGCAGGAGCCTCTGTACTGGCCATCTTGAGCGGTTGAGACCAACTGGCACCTAACTGAACCTAACCGCACTGAACCGCACGGCAGAGCTAGACGGGTCAGATTCAGCGCACCCCAGCGCCCAGCATGTCTGAGCAAAGGAGCCGCGGAGGGTCTTCTGGTCACCAGAGGCGGAACCGCACCCGAAGCCGCACCAGCAGAGCTGAATTGACCTTCTCTGTGAGCCACCTGGAGCACCTCCTGCTGGACGGCCACTACACCCAGCGTCTCAGCGCTAACGCACCTGTGTACCTGGCGGCCATCATCCAGTACCTGACGGCCACGATCCTGGAGCTGGCGGGCAACGAGGCCCAGAAAATCGGCTGCAGGCGCATCACCCCGGAGCTGCTGGACATGGCGATCCACAACAACGCACTGCTCAGCGGTTTCTTCGAGAACACCACCATTTCCCAAGTGGCCCCGGGCAGGCGGTAGCTTCCCAACATGACCTGGGCTCCCCGGGCCTCGGCCCACTCACAGCCCAGGCAGCCCGGGCCTGTCTGGCGCCTTGGGCCAAGTTATTGAAAATAAAGTGTTGAAGGAAACCCCTGTGCCTGCTTCAGTCACTCTGTGTGGGAGGTGGTTGGAGGGATGGGCTGGTGGTGGTGTGTTCCTGGGAGCGGGGGTGGAGTCGGGGGTGACAGGACAGGAGCAGCCCCCATGGTGACAGTGCAGGGGGTGGTCCAGGGTGGGAGAGGCCGGCTGGGTGGGGGCAGGCTGGGGTCTGGAAAACTCCCCCATCGCCTCTGAGCAAGTCAGAGCCTGGCGACGTCCCCAGGAGGCTGGTGTTCACTGGGGTGGAGTGCAAGACCATGACTCAGGCATCGTGATAGGGTGAAGGTGCAATGCCAACCCGCCTGCAGAATGGAGGGGTGGGCGGAGTGGTTGGCATCGACTCCCATGGGGCAGTGGCTTTGACGGTGAGATTGAGGTCTGATGCGGGGGCCGAGGGAAAGACACGGAGAAAGATGCAAAATCGGGATGAGGGTCATGAAGGATCAGGTTTTTTTGGTCCTGTTCCCTTAGAGATGCTGGAGACACCCTTAGCAACCTAGGTAAACAAGCTGTCACCTAGCAACAGAGGGTGCCTGGCCAGGGCTGACCCTGGATTCTCTATTTGCATATGCTGCTTGTACCAGGCAAGCCCCTCAACATTTTTGCATGGGAACTGTGCCCCTGGAAAGGCTTTTCCCCAACCCCTAGTTGGCGTGTATAACCTGTGCTCGACCAGGTTCTTCATCAAATCACTCGATTTACATATACCTAGGGAAGGGGGCCTTAGTTCCTGAAAGCCAGATTAATAACTGACTCTGATACCCATAATTTAAAGTGAATGAGACTTCTTTTTGTCCTATGTAGTTTGATTTTGATTATGGCTACTGCTTCTATGCCAGTGTACTAGTCTTTCACTGAACTACAAGGAAGATTTTCTCATTGCCGGGCAACCAATGAGAAACTGTCACAGCCCATCCAGTGAAAATCCACTACACTTCCAACTCCCAATTTTCTCCAATGGACTCTATTTGTAACAGCCCCTCCCAACTTCCCCCATTCCTCTATAATGGAACAGTTCCTCTCCTTTGTTCTCTGCACTTGCCTATGGTTTTGCCATAGTTTGTTCTGAATTGCAATTCTTTGCTGTTCCCCCAATGAGCCCATTTTTGTTGGTAAAATAACTGACTTAACTTACTGTTGTTTTTTAGTTCAACACAGTCATGGATAAGTTTCTGTATGAACATAAATTTTCATTTCTCTAGTGCAGTGGTTGGCAAACTGCGGCTCGCGAGCCACATGCGGCTCTTTGACCCCTTGAGTGTAGCCACGAAGTTTCAATCACACTGTATGTGTGTGCCCGCACGTGGTATTTTGTGGAAGAGCCACACTCAAGGGGCCGCAGTTTGCCGACCACTGCTCTAGGGTAAATACCCATGAGTTGGACTGCTGGATCATATGAAAAGATTTCTCAAGCACCTACCCAATTAGCCTTATCCTCATACCCTAGAGGCAACCAATGTTCTTATTTTTTACACCACATAATAGTTTGGCCTGTTCTAGAACTTCAGATTAATGGATTCATACATGTAAGTATTGTGATAACATTTAAAATGAGGTTCATCCTCAATAAAAATTTAGTGTGCAATACATTATTGTTGGATAGGTACAATATTTACAGTAGATCTCTAGAATTAATTCATCTTGCTTATCTGAAAATTTATGCCCATTGATTAGTAACTCTCCATTTCTCCCTCCCCTTTGAACCTAGAAACTGCCATTACACTCTTGGATTCTGTGAATTTGACCATTTTAGATACCTCATGTAAGTGGGATTGTGCAGTATTTCTCTTTTTGTGAGTGTGGGAGGGCACTTAGCATAATGTCCTCAATATTCATCTGTATGGTTAAAGAACATCTTTTATAGACAGCATGAAGTTGAATCTTGCTTTTATTTACAGTGTGATTATCAGATTAGTCTTCTATGTTGCCAGAACTGAAAGTAAGGCAAGTTTTAGTTGGAATTCAAGCTCAAAATGCTCTTTTCTCCCCTTTCCCCAACAGACTTTGCATAATGGAAGGTTTCCACAAGTTCATGTACTAGAAATCTGGGAATCAACATCTAGTTACCCATTCTACCTTTTATTCCAGATTTTTTTTTTTACTAGTACAATGGTTCATGACACTTAAAAATCCTAGTTAAGATCCTGAATGTTTTTTTTTTAAATTAATAGTGTTTCTTTATGCCTACCTAGGACTCAAGATCCAAAGATAAAGGGAAGGGTTCTTTAAAAAGTCTACATAAGAATAAACTCAAAATGGATTAAAGGTTTAAATGTAAGTCACAAAATCATAAAAATCCTAGAAGAAAACATAGGTAGTAAAATTTCAGACATTTCTCACAGCAATATTTTTACCGATGTGTCTCCCCAGGAAAGGGAAACAAAGGAAAATATAAAAAATGGGACTATACCAAGCTAAAAAGCTTTTGTACAGCAAAGGAAACCAACAAAATGAAGAGACAACCCACTGTATGGGAGAACATATTTGCCAATGATACATCTGATAAGGGGTTAATTTCCAAAATATATAATTTATACAACTCAGCACACACAAAAAATTCCAATTTTTAAAAATGGGCAAAGGGTCCTGACTGGTTTGACTCAGTGGATATAGCATTAGGCCATGGACTGAAAGGTCCCAGGTTTGATTCTGGTCGAGGGCATGTACTTTGGTTGCGGGCTTGATCCCCAGTGGGGGGTGTGCAGGTGGTAGCTGATCGATGTTTCTCTCTCATCTATGTTTCTGGCTCTCTATCCCTCTCACTTCCTCTCTGTAAAAAAATCAATGAAATAATATTTTAATGAACAAAATGGGCAAAGGATCTGAATAGATAATTTTCTAGAGGACACACAGATGGCCAATAGACATATGAAAAAATGCTCAATGTCACTCATCATCAGAGAGAGACAAATTAAAACCACAATGAGATTCACCTCACTCCTGTCAGAATGGCTACCATCAATAAATCCACAAACAAGTGTTGGTGAGGATGTAGAGAAAAGAAAACCCTCATGCACTGTTGGTGGGAACGCAGACTGGTACAGCCACTGTGGAAAACAGTGGAGTTTCCTAAGAGAAAAAAAAGTAACTACCTTATGACCCAGTGATTCCATTTCTATGAATATATCATATGAAACCCAAAACACCAATCAAAAAGAATATATGTACCCCTATGTTCAAAGCAGCACAATTTACAATAGCTAAGATCTGGAAACAGCCCAAGTGCCCATCAGTAGATGAATGGATAAAAAAAGCTTTGGTATATTTACACAGTGGAATGCTATGCATCTGTAAAAAGGAAGGAACTCTTACCCTTTGAGACAGCATGGAGGGGCCTGGAGAGTATTGTGCTAAGCGAAATAAGCTAGATAAAGACAAGTATCACATGATCTCACTCATATGTGGAATCTAATGAACAAAATAAACTGATGAACAAAATAGATCCAGGAACATAGAAGCATGGAACAGACAATAGAGTGGCGAAGGCCTGGGGTGGGTGGGCCCAGGGTGGAGGGGATCAATGGGAGAAAAGGGGGGACATCTGTAATACTTTTAACAATAAAGATAAATTTAAATTTTTTTCTATTACAGTTGGTATACAATATTATATTAGTTTCAGGTGTACAGCACAGTGATTAGACATTTGCATGACTTACTAAGTGATCACCCTAATAAGTCTAGTAGTGCCCATCTGACACCATACAAAGTTATTGCAATATTATTGACTGTATTCCCTATACTGTGCTTTACATCCCTGTGACTAGAGAAATAGCCCATTTGCTTTTTCTTATCTTTTTTCCCTCTTTTTTCTGGGTGTGGATCTCTCTCTCTCTCTCTCTCTCTCTCTCTCTCTCTCTCTCTCTCTCTCTCAGTAGACTCTTTGTGTATGGACAATGAGAGTCTTGAATGAGTTTGAAGCTAGTAATTCTAAAACCCAGTGCCACTGTGAGCTGGATGCAGGTAATTGAGGAAGCACAGTACCAAATGGCTATTCTGGGACAATTTCTGAGCTGTACAGGCTTGCATTTTCTACTAGAGCTGAGTTGCCTATGTCTGGCATTGTGCTGGAAGCAGCCCCAGAATTTTCAGGTGAGCTCATAATTTCTGATGCTCTCTCTTCTTTTGACACTAGGACAGTCCCTATCCCTACCCACTACACATTTAGTTATTTTTATTATTAGTTATGACATTTACTTATTTAGATATTACTTATTACTATTGTATAGAAAACAATATCTGTGAGTTTATAGAGAAAACATGTGTGAGCTGATATTTCCTGACATCACTCATCAGCACCACTGAAGTGGAAGGGGGCTACACTGAGCCAAAGTATTCTTAGAGCACAGACAATGGAGCTAATTTGGGAGTGAAATGTAAGGGAGAATAATAAAATTGATGTTAGAAGAGGATAGAATATGAGTAGAGAATTTGTTTTTATTATAAACCCAAGAGATTCACTTGACAAAAGACCATGTTTCCCAAGTATTTCTTGCTGTTCTGGGAATATGAGGGTTTTATGTTTATTTGCAAGAGGAAGGTGCATGGTGTCAGAGAACTGGTAAAGCAAGAAAAGGAAGTCAAGAATAAACAGCCTATGAGGTCTTCTGAGAGACATACTGAATACTTCTTTTTCCCCAGGGGTCTAAGTATTGTTTGGCTTTTGGGAATGTAATGTTGCTGGGGCAGGTCTCTTCCTGTTACTGAAAATAGCCCCACAGCTCAGGGTACAGAAAAAGATTGGGTTCAAGACCAAAGACTTTTCTAGAGAACAGAAAGATGGAGTCTACACTAGTAGAGCAAAGTAGACCTTCAACACAATTACCTTAGTCCAGATGTCTTGTCGGTGGGGGACAAATTTGCAGATTTTATTTGATTTGAAGATTTCATGCCTATAGTAATAAAATAGACTACAATTTGTCTTTCCAGTTGGTTTATGTACCACAGCTCTTGACATCCTTCCCTCTGCCGCCCTCCAGAGGTCTCTTGGGGACATTACATAAAGTGACACTGGCCTATGGCACAGATAGGGAAACTGGTGGAATAAATGGCAGATATAGGGGTGGGCAAAAGTAGGTTAAATAACCAGCCCTTATTACCCTAAGGTTAAATAATAAGAAAGGATATGAAATAAAAACAATAATAGTAACAAATAAATAATATAATAATTAATAAATAAACTCTGCGTTTCATACACTCACAACTGTAAAACCACTTTTGCCCACCCCTATATTTGACCACTGGAGCCAGTAAGTGGAAAAGCCAAATCTAGTACTTTGGACAATATGATGATTAGGATTATCCACAGCATCACTTGCAGCTTATGAGACCACTGAATGTTTAACTGTTTTTCAGTTAATGCTGAAGCAAGACCCTGGTCCATGATTTAATGTTGGAAACTTATTGCTCCTGTTGATTAGTTGAGTCAATAGTTTAGATGCCAAATTTAATGCTATTACCTATTCTCTTTTGTTTAATTTTTGATTATTGCATTTTTGTTGTTATTGAAAGTTTAATAAGGTTCTTATTCCAACTCTAGAAAATATGATGATACCCAACGTCACTAGGGTCCACAGACAAATTCATACTATTATTTTGTTTTTGTAGAAGAAGAACTTAAGACACAGATAAGTTAAGTAATTGATGGGGGAAGAAAGGTGGACGTCAGTGCTTGAGATCTAGTAACAATTAGCAGACGTGAGGAGGGCATCAGAATATAGAAAATAAGAGATGAGTTGAGGGGTCTGCAGCTAAGAAGTTTAGAAGTAGGTTAGAAGGTGGAGAGCACAAAGAATGGAGTTTACCTGTTCAGGACAGAGGATGCAAGGACCTCAGGACTGCCCTAGCTGGTTTGGCTCAGTGGATAGAGTGTCGGCCTGTGGTCCAAAGGGTCCTGGGTTCAATTCCAGTCAAGGGCATGTACCTTGGTGTGTGCAGGAGGCAACCAATCGATGTGTTTCTCTCACATCAATGTTTCTCTCTGTCTTTCCCTCTTTCTTCTACTCTCCCTAAAAAAATCAATGGAAAAATATCCTTGGGTGAGCATTAACAAACAAACAAAAAAAGGAGCTGAGGGCCATGGTCTCTCCTGACTGGGAGATGTTTACATTTTACAAGCAAAAGATTGCAAGCTGCGCTGGACTCTACCTTCTCCCTGCGGGCCTTCCCTGGTGTGCAGGTCATAGATGAACTCCTTCCCAGATTTTCCCCGTGAAAGGCTACATTGTATTCTGGAGCAGATTTTAGGTAGGGTCTGAGTTCTGTGAACTCATATACATACCTTTCTTATTCAGTCATAGGCTTATATCTTTTCCTATTAGATCATACATCAGAAATGGCTTTAATGACATGTGATTCTCAACAGAGTATACATATTCTGGTCATTTGAATAGATAGTGGTCTAGAGTGTAAGGTGGAATTAAAATAAGCTAAATGTAGCAAGAAAGTTGAAGGCGAGTGGTTGTGCATGTATCCAAGGGCAGAAGACAACGGTGCAGACTTTGAAGTCAGATAAGCCTGGATTTGACTTCTAGCTCCATAACATGTTTTTCTCTAATCACCTTTACCTTTTTGCTGATTCCCTGTATTCTGAAAGCATTTTTTTTCATGCTACCCCTCCTTATAATTTATATGATTTTTGTAATGTTGACTTATCTTTGTTGCTTCTGTTGGTTTAATCTGTTATATTCAATAGTCTTATTTTTTCCCTTACCTTATTTCTCTAATCCTTTTACTTCTTAGTTTTACTTCCTAATTTGTTCCCATTTTAACTTGTGCATTCTTAAGCACATGTCTTTCATCAACTCAGGAACTTTTTATTTCCAGCTTTAAATCTGATTATTTCTTCTGTTCTTTGAATGGTGGGCTTTTCCTGAGGCACATCAAATATCAACATGTTAGCTTTCCATTGTCTATCAAGTATTTTCCAGTTCATTTTTATTAACAACTTGGTTTTATATACAAATACATTATTCTTAAATTATTTAAGACTCAATTTTTTTTCAGCCAGTGTATATCAACTTTATTCACACATTTCCTTTTTACTTAATTTGGTTCTCTCCTTATTATGTCCGAGTACTGTTGCAAACTGGTCTTTTCAATTTTTTTTCCAGTTACAGTTTACATTCAATGTTATTTTGCATTGGTTTGGGATGCATTTTCCCAAAGCTGAATGATTGAGAATGAGAGTATACTCTGAAGAATTATCACTCTTGAAACTGTAAATAAAATAAATTTGAATTAAAAAAACAACAAAAAACACCACACAGCCAAATCAGTTTGAATGTAACATCTGGACGAAAAAGCCTTGAAAATTTAGAGTTTTTAAATGGAACGCCATCATACTTTGGTCATATACATGATCACACAACACCAAAGCACCATGCTGATTTTACATAGTCGAGTTATGTAAGAGCTGTAGAAAGATTCCTACTACAAATATAGAAATGCGCCAAGAAATTAGTCATGATAATTTGTGGATTATAGGTACCTCTCAGAATAGAAGCACACATGTGAATTCCAATGCACACCTGACACCTTTGCCTTGGACCCCCCTCCAACCACATCCCCCAACCCCACGTTGCACCTGATACATTTGCATTGCAGCTATCCGGGTAAATGATCTCTGTAGACTCATTGTCCAGCCTACTTGCATACTAAGTACACCGTCAATTTCAAATGAATGAATACATCTTGGAACTGAAAGAGAACTGTTTCTGCTTTCTGGGGCCTGACAAGTAGATAAATTATTCCCATTTTATAGATGAAGTAAATCTAAACCACATGTCAGGACTTTTGGAATGGCTTTATCATAGATTTAGAGCTGTAGCAACAACGATGTATGGAACCAAATGGTTCCCATGAATATGTATGGGGTAGATAAAACAGGAGAAATGGGGTGATCACATAGATACTAGATAGATATAAAAATGCATCAAGAAATTAGTCATGATAAAAAAAAACCCCACATAGCTTAAGTATTTAGACAGCAGTGCAAAATAAAATCCTGATAATGAAACAAAGATTGGGGTATGGAGTGAGGCGACTTGGGTGGAAGAGAAACGGGGTAAAAGGAGTCTCATTTTTATGTTGCAGTTTTTGGGGAAGCGAGCCATGTGCTCTGCTCCGATCCCATCACACTGTTTTTTTCTCCCACTATTATGGAAAGAAGTCTTTGGGGTACAGGTAACTTTCAGTCAACGAGATTTCTGTGGTGGCAAGAGGAATAAGCTAACAAAGGTAGAACGGCGGCGATCAGTATCTTTTATTTCCCTCCAAATGCAGAGGCGGGTGCCGGGGGTCTGGCAGCAGGCAGTCACCAGGCTAATGCGAGTCATCCGATCCCCTGTCCCGAGGGGGAGACGGTTTCTTGCAGCACGAGGTGAAGCAGGTGGTTCTGCTCGGCGCTCAGCAGCGGCCACATCTCCACCTGCAGCGCCTTGACGGCTTCCGTGTCCTTCTCGTGGGTGGCCATGACCAGGGACTGGAGCAGCAGGAAGAGGTCTTCGGGGAGCTGGCCGCTGCCCTCCTGGCCCTGGCTGTCAAAAGCCTCCCAGGAGTACTTCTCCAGGGTGTGCGCGTGCTCCGGGAGCAGCTTGGCGGGCGGCGGCTGCAGGAGCAGCAGCAGCAGCACGCGGGACACCTCGCAGCGGACCAGGACGTCCGAGAAGGCGCCCAGCACGGCGGGGGAGGGCGCGGCCGCAGAGCCGGCGGCGTGGGGAGGGAGCGGCAGGGCGGGCGGGGCGGGGGCCGCGCCGGGTCCGTGTACCTGCGGTGGCGGCGGCAGCGGGAGCGGCGGCGGCGGCGGCGGCGGCGGCACCGGGTGGCTGCCGTGCTCCTGCGCCAGGCGCTGCATGCGCGTGAAGATGGCCAGGGCGCCGTTGTAGTCGCGCGCCAGCAGCAGGCAGGAGGCGGCGTCCCCGAGCGCCTGCAGCGCGGCCAGGGGCAGCTGCGACAGCTGCAGCTGGGCGGCGCGCTGGAAGTGGCCGGCGGCGGCGGCCGGCTGGCCCAGGTCGCGCAGGGCGGCGGCCAGCTCCAGGCAGAGGGCGGCGGCGGCCACCGGCTGGCCCAGCTCGAGGTGCAGGCGCACGGCGGCGCCCAGGGCGCTGGCGGCCGCCTGCAGGGGCTCCCCGTAGGCGGCGGGGCAGGCGAGCCGCTGGCGCGCCTCGAGCTCCTGCTGCAGGAAGAGACGGGCGGCCTCGGTGAGCGCCAGGGCCTCCCCCGGCCCGTGGAACAGCGCCTGGTGGCAGCGCGCCACGGCCAGCTGGCACCAGGCCGCGTAGGGCAGGCACTCCTGGGCGCGCAGCTCGCGGCCCAGCTGGGCGAACTGCTCGCCGGCCTCCGCCACGTTCGGCTTCCGCAGGAACCGCTTCTTCAGCTTGTTCAACACCTGCCGGTACCTGGCCAGGAAGTCCCCGGCATCCATCCCCAGTCCGGAAAAGCCACCCAGGCCGCTGGAGGACGCCGCCATGTTCCTAGCCCAAGTGCTTCCTCTGGGCGGACTTTGTGGGTGCAGGCAGCTGACAGCGACGTGCCCTGCGTCCCCCATCGGCCTCCCTCCCACAGAGCAGGCACAGGCATCCCACGCCCTATCGTTGCCCTGGTGATATGTAAATATAAGATGCCCTGGGCGGGGCCTGGTCTGGTACAATGAGTATGAACGAATCATGGGTCCTGGGGCGGGGCCTGGCCACAAGCCCTCTGTTGCTAGGTGACAGCTTGTTTACCCAGGTTGCTAAGGGTGTCTCCAGCATCTCTAAGGGAACAGGACCAAAAATAAACTCGTGACCAGGCGTGACGCTCATTCTGATTTTGCATCTTTCTCCTTGTCCCCGCTCCCCTTCACTCCTCAATCTTCCTGTCAAAGCACTCTGGGAGTCGATGCCAACCACTCCGCCCACCCCTCCATTCTGCAGGCGGGTTGGCATTGCACCTTCACCCTATCACGATGCCTGAGTCATGATCTTGCACTCCAGCCCAGTGAACACCAGCCTCCTGGGGACGTTGCCAGGCTCTGACTTGCTCAGAGGCGATGGGGGAGTTTTCCAGACCCCAGCCTGCCCCCACCCAGCCGGCCTCTCCCACCCTGGACCACCCCCTGCACTGTCACCATGGGGGCTGCTCCTGTCCTGTCACCCCCGACTCCACCCCCGCTCCCAGGAACACACCACCACCAGCCCATCCCTCCAACCACCTCCCACACAGAGTGACTGAAGCAGGCACAGGGGTTTCCTTCAACACTTTATTTTCAATAACTTGGCCCAAGGCGCCAGACAGGCCCGGGCTGCCTGGGCTGTGAGTGGGCCGAGGCCCGGGGAGCCCAGGTCATGTTGGGAAGCTACCGCCTGCCCGGGGCCACTTGGGAAATGGTGGTGTTCTCGAAGAAGCCGCTGAGCAGTGCGTTGTTGTGGATCGCCATGTCCAGCAGAGCCGGGGTGATGCGCCTGCAGCCGATTTTCTGGGCCTCGTTGCCCGCCAGCTCCAGGATCGTGGCCGTCAGGTACTGGATGATGGCCGCCAGGTACACAGGTGCGTTGGCGCTGAGACGCTGGGTGTAGTGGCCGTCCCGCAGGAGGTGCTCCAGGTGGCTCACAGAGAAGGTCAATTCAGCTCTGCTGGTGCGGCTTCGGGTGCGGTTCCGCCTCTGGTGATCAGAAGACCCTCCGCGGCTCCTTTGCCCAGACATGATGGGCGCTGGGGTGCACTGTCTCCGACCCGCCTAGATCTACAGTGCGCTGTGGTGTGCTGCGGTGCGGTTCAGTGCGGTTAGGTTCAGGAAGATGCCAGTTGGTCTCAACCGCTCAAGATGGCCAGTACAGAGGCTCCTGCTCTGTATCCTCGCGACCATGGACCGACCCCTCATTGGTCCAGGTACAGGCTGTATGACACATAAGTTCGGTGAGGTCACTGCTTTCCCATTGGCCCTGGTGGGCCGGGGCCTGCAAAGAAGGGGTGCTGGCAGCGCCCTGCTCACCCTTGCTCATGGGACCCTCTCTTTGAGGGAACTCTCACTGTCCACTGGACAGGAATGTTGTAGAGAAAAAACATGTGGGATCCAGTGGCACCAGGTATAACTGGTGATGTTGGACAGCCAGCATAACTACTTCCAAAACGTTGGAACCTCCCCCAAAAGAAACCCCTGTACCCTGTGTGGCAGTCACTCCCACTGCCCTCCTCCTCTCCCCACCCCCACATGCCCTCTCCTCCTCCCCTAGACCCCAGGCAACCATGAACCTGCTTCCTGTCCATAGAGGCTCGCCTATTCTGGAAATTTCTAGGGATGTAATCATAGGATAAATGGGTGGCTTTTTGTGTCTGCCTACCTTCACTGAACATAATGGTCTCATTATGGTTCACCCCGGTGGTAGCATGAATCAGCACTTCATTCCCTTTTCATGCCTGAGTAATATTCCATTGTATGGGTGGACTACATGTTGGGCATCAGTTCCTCAGTGGATGGATGTTTGGGTCATTTTCACCTTCTGGCTGTTGTGAATAGCACCGCAGTGAACATTCCTGCACAGGGTTCTGTTTGAACACCTGTTTTCAGTTCTTCTGTGTGTACATCTAGGAGCGGAATTGCCAGCCCATGTGGTAATTCTGTGTTTAACTTCCTGAGGAACCGCCTACTGGTTTCCATAGTGATGGTTCCATTTTACAGTTCTGACAACAGTGTCTGAGGCCCCAATTGCTCCATATCCTCATCAAAACTTATTTCCCTTTTGGTTTGGTTATAATCTCATCCCAGTGGGTGTGAAGTGGTACCTCATGGTTTTGATTTGCATTTCCCTAATGGCTAGTGATGTTGAGCATCCTTTCACGTGCCTCTTGGCCATTTGTACATCTGCTTTGGAGGAAGCAGATGTACTTTCAACTGCTTTGCCCATTTCCTAAAACTGGGCTGCTTGTCTTTTCTGTTGCTGAGTTTTAAGGTTCTTGATGCAGTCTGGAAAGTAGGCCACTATCAGATATGTAATTTGCAAATGTCTCTCCCATACTGGAGGTTGTCCTTTTACTTTCTAGATAGAGTCGTTTGGTGCATAAAAGTTTAGTATTTGGATGCTATACAATTTATCTGGTTTTTTTTTTCTTTGTCTTTTGTGACTTTGCTTTTGCTCTCATATTTTGTACCCATTGCCTAATCCAAGGTCATGGGGATTCG
Source organism: Myotis daubentonii (assembly GCF_963259705.1). Lineage (NCBI taxonomy): Eukaryota > Metazoa > Chordata > Mammalia > Chiroptera > Vespertilionidae > Myotis > Myotis daubentonii. The sequence goes on along the minus strand of NC_081861.1, from coordinate 9,449,944 downwards.
CACCTATGCTTTATTTCAAGAGTTATATTGTTTCAGCCCTTAAGTTTAGGTCTGTGGTCCATCAGATTTAATATTTGTACCTGGTGTGAGTTTGGGGTCCATATTCATTCTTATATCTGTGGATATTGAGATGTCCCTGCACCCCTTTTTTTGAAGAGATGTTTCATTGTTCCATTGAATGGTCTTGGTACCCTTATTGGAAATCAATTATTTATACATATATGAGTTTGTTTATGATTCTAAATTCTAAAACATTGACCTACAACAGGCCTATTGTTATGCCAGGGCCACACTCTGTAAGATTGCTATAGCTTTGTAGTTAGCTCTGAAATTGGGAAGTGAGAGTCCTACCACTTTGTTCTTCTTTGTGAGAGTGTTTTGGCTGTCCGTATTCCTTACATTTCCATGTGAATTTAAGGGTCATCTTGTCAATTTTCACAAGGAAACCAAGTCAGATTGTAACAGGCATGGCACTGAGTCTGAATATTGCCTTGGGGATTGTGGCCATCTTAGCAATATTAAATGCTCAAGCCACTAACACGGGATGCCTTTCCATGTATTTCAGTCCTCTTTCATTTCCTTCAGCAATGGTTTGCAGTTTTCAGAGTACAAGTCTGACATGTCTTTTGTTAAATTTATTCCTCAGTATTGTATTTTCTTTTGGATGATACTGTAAAAGCCATGATTTTCTTAACCTCATTTTTGGAATGTTCGTTGCTAGTGTATAGAAATACAACTGATGCTTGCACATTGATCCGGGCTCCTGCAACTTTGCTGAGCTCCTTTATTGCATATTTGAATAGGCAGTTGTGTTTTACTATATTCTTTAGTGTTTTACATATATATATATATATATATATATATATATATATATATATGAACATGTCTGTGGATAAGATGGTTTTACTTGTTCCTTTCCAATTGGAATGCATTTTATCTAGCTGGCCTGGCTAGAACTTTGAGTATAATGTTGCATAGAATGTCAAGAACAAACATTCTTATCTTCCTCCTGATGCCTGGGGGAAAGTACCCAGTCTTTCACCATTGTCAATGGGATGCCCTTTATCAGGTTGAGGAAGTTCTCTTCTATTCCTATTTTGTTGAATTTATTTTCATGAAAGGGTGTTGGATTTTGTCCAATGCTTCCCTTCCCCCTACATCTATGAAATAAATGAGCATGAGATCCCCCCCACCCCCTGCATTCTATTAGTAGGGTGCATTACATTAATTGCCTTTCATATGTTACATTCATGGGAGAAATCCCACTTGGTCATAGTGTCTAACAAAGGGTCCACACACCTTTTGTTGAAAGCATAGGTGTGGACCAGGCAAGCTGCTTGATGGCAAGTGTGTGTGAGAGAAGGGATCTGTATCATCATGAGAAGCCGAGGCATTTGGGGGTACCTTCAATTAGTTTACTAAGACTGGAGAGTAGGGTGCCCATGGGGGCGTGGCTGTTGATGTGGCTAGAGTAGAGGCTGCAGGAGCCAAGATACATAGGTTCTGGTCTGCTATGCTCAGGTTTTGGAATACCTTGTAGGCTATTATGAGCTCACTGTGGTCATTAAGCTGTGGAGTGGCATGGCCTGATTTGTTTCCAGAAAGCTCATTCTGGCAGCTGTGTGGCAAATAGGATAGAGAGGCCTGAGATTGAAGTTAAAAAGCTACTGCAGTAACTTAATCAAGAAATGATAGATACTTAACTAAGATGATGGCATTGGTAAATAACTCCAGGGGACAAATTCAATTTAAAAAATAATTTGGCTGACAGATCTCAGAGGGGAGGATGTTGGGGGGGGCATGTTAGAGGAGATTAAGCAAAGTACATATATGCTTATATGCATAGCCCATGGACACAGACAATAGGGTGGTGAAGGCCTGGGTGGGGTGTGTGTTGGGTGGATGGGGTAAAAGCGGGGGGGGGAATAGGGGACATCTGTATTACTGTCAACAAAAAAAATAATAATTTGGTTAGTAAAATGACACATAATAGGTGCTTCAGACATATTTATGATACTGTTGACCCTAGGTGGAGACTTAGTGATTCTTTTTTTTTACTATATTTTATTGATTTTTTACAGAGAGGAAGGGAGAGGGATAGAGAGTTAGAAACATCGATGAGAGAGAAACATTGATCAGCTGCCTCCTACACACCCCCTACTGGGGATGTGCCCACAACCAAGGTACATGCCCTTGACCAGAATCGAACCTGGGACCCTTCAGTCCACAGGCCGACGCTCTATCCACTGAGCAAAACCAGCCAGGGTGACTTGGTGATTCTTTTATTCATTCCTTCAATTTATTGAATGCCTACTATACATCTGGGACTGCGGTAGGCATTGAATAAATACCGATGAGCAATGTTCATCAGGTTCCTGCAAGTAGTATGATGGAAGATATATAGACAAGGAACCTGACAATGAAAACACTATATTGTGATATGTGCTATGAGAAGGGAAGTTCAAGATGCTATAGGAACATTTAGGAATAATTTACACGGATTCTGCTGTTTGGGACATATTCCTGGAGACATTTGTGTCCACGCTGAAGAACAAATAGAAGTTAGCTGAGTGAAAGAGTAGAGCATTAGTGGAGGAGCGGACGAAAGCTCTGGTATAACTCCTCGAGTGCAGGGTGAGATGACTACGGATTTGGGAGCCATTACTGGAGATATGGGCTAAAGATGAAGGGCCTTGATATTGGTTGGAAGATGAGTTCAGTTTGGAGTATGTCAGTTTGCGATGCCTGTGTGATATTCAGATGGAGATAAAGGATAAATGGTGTGGGAATTAAAGAGAGATCGAGGTCAGGGCTGCAGATATAGATTTGGGAGTCATTAGGATAATTCTGGTGGACATGATGTAAAGGCAGTCCTCGGGGTTTCGTGGTTACGTCGCTATCTCCCATTTATTTAATTAAAAAAACAAGTTCTGTCATTTCGACGTATGTACATATGTGCTTTATGTTTTTTTATTTACCACAAGTAAAGGTCAGGAACTGTTATATTTCTTTTAATTTTTTTTTATTTTTTTACTATTTCACTTCATTACTGCTGTGTATGTGCTCCATGTGAGTGACATAGGTGCTTATGTAGGTGGGTTCCGACTTATGGTGAAAATCGTATTTCGTTGCACCATAGGAACGGATCTCCCGGAACCCAAGGACCTACTGTAGTGAGATCGTACAGGGAAAGTGTATAGAGAGAACATAGAAGGGGACTAAGGATGACTTCTTTTAAGCGGCCAGAAAAAGAAGAAAATTCTTGGAAGGAGACTGAATGAGTATCTGCACAGATAAGAGAGGACTGAGAGAGAATCAAACCAGAAAGAAAAGAGCAGGGGGTCAGAAAAAGACAGATTTTACCCTAGCCGGCTTGGATAGAGTGTTGGCCTTAGGACTGAAGGGTCACAGGTTTGATTCTGGTCAAGGGCACATGCCCGGGTTGTGGGCTCAATCCCCAGTAGTGGCATGCAGGAGGCAGCCAATCAATGATTCTCTCGCATCATTGATGTTTCTATATCTCTCTCCCTCTCCCTTCCTCTCTGAAATCAGTAAACAATATATATTTTAAAAAGAGGAGAGAGAGAGAGAGAGAGAGAGAGAGAGAGAGAGAGAGAGAGAGATATCTTTTGGATTCTTATATTTTCCATCTTGTCTATCTTTTCCATGAGAGTCCTTAACATAGTAATCATAGTTAATTTGAGTTTCTTGACTGATAATTTCAACACCTGTATCATATGTGAACCTAGTTCTCATGGTGCTTTGTCTCTTCAAATTGTATTATTTCTTGCCTTTTAGCATGTTTTTAAAATTTGTTGTTGTTGTTGTTGGCCAGGCATGCTGTATAGGACAGTAGATTCTGAGGTAAATAGAACTTCAGGGTGAATATTTACATCAGTCTGGCCAAAGATGGTTTCTATCTGATGTTTGCCTCTATGAATAACAGAGGCAGTAAACTTCTCTGGTGTCTTGTTTTTGTCTCCCCATTCCTTTGTGCTGCACATCAGAGACAGTCTGCCTCTTGCAGCTCTCCCAGCTGTAGCCCACTTTTATTTTAACCAGAGGCTTATTGGTTGTATTATATGTGGGAGGAGGACATTCTCTAATCTTTGAATTATGTTTCAATCTTTAGAGTGAACAGTGGGCCTATGTCTTGGAAGTGTGGCCTTCACAAGTCTTTTAGTCCCTTTCTCAGGTGTTATGGTTTGAACTGTATGCCCCCAAAAGATATGTTAATATCCTAATTCCTAGTACCTGTGAATAAGGCCTTATATTTGGAAATAGGGTCTTTGGAGGTAACCAAGATAAGTGGAGGTCATACTGGATTAGGATGGCCCTAAATCCAACAATTGATGTCCTTGTAAGGAAAGAGAGATTTGAAGGCACAGAAGAGACACAGAGAAGAAGGTCATGTGATGATGGAGACAGAGAATGTAGTGATGTTGCCACAGGCCAAGGAACATGAAGGATTGTTGGCAACCACCAGAATAGATTTAATGATAACCAGAATCTATAAGAGACAAGGAAGAGCTCTCTCCCAAAGTCTTTGGAGGGAGCATGGCCTTGCCAATACCTTGATTTCAGATTTCTAGCCTCCAGAATTGAGAGAGAATAAATTTATGTTGTTGAAAGCCAACTAGTTTGTGGTAATTTGTTATAGCAGTGTTATGAAACTAATACACTGGGATAAAGCTTCCCTGCCCCCTCTTCCACGTAATACTTTTCCTGGTGGTAGCATTTCCAGTCTATGCCTTTGAACCTCTCTCTTGTACAATGAGGCTTTCTTTACTTTCCTATTTTTCCTTATGTGATACAGGGAGATAAGAGTGGGGCTGGAACAGTGTTCCCTTTTTCTAGCTGGGATGACATTTTACTATTGCCCAAATTGTTTTTGTCTTTCTTGCAACCTGTAGGATAACCTTGGAAATAAATGGCTAGAGGTCCTTAGAAAGTATTTTCAGTCCACATAAAAAGTATCTGTTATTGCAAAACAATGTGAATATATTGAACACTATTGAACTGTACACTTAAAAATGGTTATGTTAAATTTTATGTTGTTTTTTATCACAATTAAAAAGAAAGTATTTTTTCCCACACATCTTACCAAAATCATCTCCATGTTGTTGTCAAGCACAATTCAGAGGCTTGGAGTCTGTATGGTGTCAATGGATGGTTAATGGAAGTAAGCTTTTGAAGTTGGGCTGTTGAAGGGCCCAGTGAATGACTCTTCCCCTCAGCAGGTCCTGGATCCTGCTTTGCAGGTAGGACAAACTGTGGCACATCCTAAAACATTCAATAATGAGAAGAAAGAGTTAGTAGCAACATAAAACAACTTTTATGAGCCCAAGAGAATAAGACTACATAAAAAACTGTGTAAAAGAATAGATTTTGTGATCTCAACTACACAGGATTAAACAAGGAAGAAATTCCAAACAGCTAAGCATAACTGGTCTATAACCATTACTTCTACTTATTCACCAGCCATTCTGATTTTATGCCTTGCAATGTTGCTTTTACCCCACTATCTAAGAAGTGGTTCTTTTATTAATTTTTAATGTGTATTGAATTTATTGAGGTGACATTGGTTAATAACATATGGGTTTCAGGTATACAGTTCTATGCTACATCCTTTGTATATTGTACTAGGGGCCCAGTGCACGTATTTCGTGCACTGGGTGGGGGGGAGTGTCCCTCAGCCCAGCCTGCCCCCTCTCACATACTGGGAGCCCTCAGGGGATGTCCTATTGACAGCTTAGGCCCGCTCCCAGCTCCCCTTGGGGAGCGGGCCTAAGCCGCAGTCTGGCCTCCCTTTGTGGGAGGTGACCGGGCTGATCAGGGGAAGTCACCAGCCCCATCACACTGCTGCTGCAGCCACCGCCAGTCACCGCAGCCAGCAAGGTTTTTTCATCAACACAGACTCCAGTCCCATCACCATGAAAAAAAGACAACTTTCTTTAGGCATTTTCAAGATGTGTCTTTCATATAATAATAATTTCTTTATTATTTTTTTATCCTCACCTGAGGATATGTTTCCATTGATTTTTAGAGAATGTGAAAGAGAAAGGGAAAGACAGAGAGAAACATCAAAGTGAGAGGAACACTTTGATTGGTTGCCACCTGCATGAGCCCTGACCTGGGCCCTGGCCAGGGAGGAGCCTGCAACCTAGGTACATGCCCTTGGTCAGAATTGAACCCAGACCCTGCCATTGGCAGGCCAAGGCATTATCCACTGAGCCAAACCGGCTAGGGCAGGATATGACATTTCTTAGCCCTCCAGCAGCGGACCTTCATTTTTTTCACCAGGAGTGTGGTGAAAAACCCTAGATCACCGTTTTGGATTCTTATTACCCAAGTTACTAAGAATATTACCAGTGGCATACAGGGAGCTTAACCAATGAGCGGTCAGAAAAGGTGCTTCCTCTGTAGTTCACACCAATCTGCGGCTTGGCACCCCACCCACCCCTGCCCCATTCTTGATGCCTCTGGCCCAGGTATCAGGCCTGAGCAGGGGACCCGCACACACCTCCGATTGATGGCTCCACCCCCGCCCAAGCCTGATGCCTGGGCCAAAGGTGTTGACCCCCATCACCCTCCAATTGCAGGATCGGCCCCTTGCCCAGGCCTGATGCCTCTGCCAGAGGCGTCAGGCCTGGGCAGGGGACCCTCATTTCCCCCCATCACTGGCTTTGCTCCCCGCCCAGGCATGATGCCTCTGGCCCAGGAGTCAGGCCTGGGCAGGGGACCCCCAGCCCCTTCTGATTGCTGGCTCCGCCCCCTGCCCAGGCCTGATGCCTCGGCCAGAGGAGTTGACCCTCATCACCCTCCGATGGCCAGATCAGCCCCTTGCCCAGATCTGAGGCCTCCGGCAGAGGTGTCAGGCGTGGGCAGGGGACCCCCAGCTCCCACCATCCCCGGCTCTGCCCCTGCCCAGACCTAATGCCTCTGGTGGAGGCATTAGTCCTGGGCAGGAGACCCCCAGCTCCCCGCGATCTCCTGCTCTGCCCCGGCCTAGACCTAATGCCTCTGGCCAAGGCATTAGGCATGGGCAGGGGACCCCCAGCTGCTCACCATTGCTGACTCCGCCCCTGCCCAGGCCTAACGCCTCTGACCCAGGCGTTAGGCCTGGGCAGGGGACCCCCAGCTCCCCACAGTTGCAGGCTCTGCCCCTGCCCAGGCCTAATGCCTCTGGCCAAGGCATTAGGCCTGAGCAGGGGACCCCCAGCTCCCCGCGATCTCCCACCCTGCCCCTGCCTAGATCTAATGCCTCTGACCGAGGCCTTAGGCCTGGGCAGGGGACCCCCAGCTGCCCAGGATCGCTGACTCCGCCCCACAATGGCTGGTTCCGCCCCTGCCCAGGCCTAACGCCTCTGGCCAAGGTGTTAGGTCTGTGCAGGGGACCCCCAGCTCCCCGGATTGCAGGCTCCACCCCTGCCCAGGCCTAACATCTTTGACCAAGGCTTTAGGCCTGGACAAGGGACCCCTAGCTCCCTGGAATGCTGGCTCCACCCCTGCCCAGCTCCCATCGCGGGCTCCACCCCTGCTTCCCGCGATCACTGGTCGAGGGTGGCAAAGGCGCCGGTTTCTCTGATCATGGCTGGGGGCAGGGCAAAGGCGGCCCCCAGGGCCACCTTTGCCCTGCCCCCGGCTCTTAGCTCCCCCCTGGGTTTCAGATCACCGTCAGTGGCAGGGGGCTTCTTCTGTCCTTTCTCTTTCGCCTCCCAGCATTGTGCCTACATATGCAAATTAACCACCATCTTTGTTGGCGGTTAACCTCCATCTTAGTTGGCAGTTAATTTGCATATCTCACTGATTAGCCAATGGGAAGGGTAGCGGTCATACGGCTAATTACCATGTTTCTCTATTATTAGATAGGATTGTGTTCACCCCCAAAGTCAAGTCTCCTTCTATCACCATTTATTCCCCCTTTACTGTCCTCTATCTCTCACCACCCCACCTCCTCTTCCCTCTGGTAATCACCATAATGTTGTCTGTGTCTATATGAAGCAAAAAATCCCCAAAAGAACAAAAAATCTGAGGTAGTTCTTTGAAAATTCACTATTTTTTTTCTTTTTGTTAATGCTCATTCAAGGATATTTTTCCATTGATTTTTAGGGAGAGTGGAAGAGAGAGGGGAAGACAGAGAGAAACATTGATGTGAGAGAAACACATCAATTAGTTGAACCTTTCACGTGTCCCAACTAGGGCCCCAACCAGGGCCCAGGCTAGGGAGGAGCCTGCAACCAAGGTACATGCCCTTGACTGGAATCGAACCCGGGACCCTTTGGGCCACAGGCCAACGCTCTAGCCACTGAGCCAAACTGGGTAGGGCTAAATTTCATTAATTTTAACCTTCCCACCACATATAAGCGTTGGTTTTCAGGTTCCATCCTTCTGGGCCTCTTTACTTACGACAGTATTGATTGCCCTCACCCTGGCTCCTTGGAGCTTTCTTTCCCACTGATTATGTGTGACTGTGGGCAAGTTACTTAAACTTCCAGTGACTCAATTTCCTATTTTGTAAAATGAGGACAATAATAACACTTCCCTCCTGGGTTTAATATGAGCACTAAAGCACTTAGAACTGTGTCTGTCCCATACTAAGACCTATGTATGTTAGCTGCTATTATCATTATCATCATCACCATTATTATGGTTGTTGTTAGGAATAAACTATATCTCTTGATAAACCTGCTTGGAGTTGGGAACTCCCTGAGTGTGATGGTTTCAGAAAGGTTAATAAAACAACTTCATTTGAATAAGGCCTTAAAAGGAATTAATTTGTCTTGTGGGAAAAGAGAAGATATGCAACTGCAGAGAAGTTGAATGGTGCTTGATGTGAACCGTGTCAATAAACCCCTAACGTCACTAAACCCACAAAATGCTTATTTTTTGGTAAAATATGTTTTTATTGATTTTAGAGAGGGGGGGGGAGAGTTAGACAGACAGAAACATTAGTGAAAGAGACACATTGATTGGCTGCCTCCCGCATGCCCTGCACTGGGGATCAAGCACACAACCCAGGCATGTGCCCTGACCGACAATCAAACTAGGGACCTCTTGGTGCATGGGTCAGTGCTCAACTACTGAGCCACACCGGCCGGGCACAAAATGCCAATTTTGAGTGGATGTGTGTGTGTGATGTAAGCTGATGAGGGGACTAAATTTCATATTGATGTGGGATGAAACCAATCACATACCAGAGGCCATAGCTAAAGACATAATAGAATTTGCTGATGACGAAGGGAATGTTCTGAAATAACAGGTTTGGAAATCAAGAGCTAAACTCAAATTTATTGAGAGTGTGTGGGTGGTGGCAAGGAGAAGAGCATAGAGTGGCCTCTGCTGATATCTGGGTTATGTTTATTTTTCCATAGACTCTTGTTTTCCAAACTCCTACCTATGGGTATTGTCTATTACAGAGGCTATCGAACTATGGCCCATGCCTATTTTTATATGGCCTACAAGCTAAAAATGAATTTTACATTTTTAAAGGGTTGTAAACAAAAATAATGAAGACTATGAGACCAAGACCATATGTGGCCTCCAAAGTGTACAATATTTCTTATCTGGCCCTTCGAAGGATAATAAAATTCCAACCCCTGGTCTAATGCTCAATTCTTAATCAAATACTCTTATTCTTTTATATTGGACTAGAGGCCCAGTGCATGAAATTTGTGCATGGGGGTGGGTGGGTCCCTCAGCCTGGCCTGCACCCTCTCCAATCCAGGACCCCTGTGGGATTGGCCTAAGCCGGCAGTTGGCCATCCCTCTCGCAATCTGGGACTGCTGGCTACTAACTGCTCCCTCCTGCCGGCCTGATTGCCCCTAACCACCTCTGCCTTGGCCCCTGCCACCGTGGCTTTGTCCAGAAGGATGTCCAGTCTAATTAGCATATTACCCTTTTATTAGTATAGATTACTCCCCACCCCAAACCACTCTTAAGCAAGTATATTAATTCATTTATTCATTATTTCACCCAACATATATTACTGCGTACTGGAGATATAAACATAAATAAGTCAGCAACCCCAGCCACCATTCAAGAACTTCACAATCGCTGAACCGGTTTGGCTCAGTGGATAGAGCGTCGGCCTGCGGACTCAAGGATCCCAGGTTTGATTCCGGTCAAGGGCATGTATCTTGGTTGTGGGCACATCCCCACTGCAGGGTGTGCAGGAGGCAGCTGATCGATCTCTCTTCTCTCATCGATGTTTCTAACTCTCTATCCCTCTCCCTTCTTCTCTGTAAAAAATCAATAAAATATATTTTTAAAAAAACACCTCACAATCTAATGAGGAAGAAAGACAGATATAGGGTGATAACCAATACTATCTATGATAGTTGTAATCACAGAGTACAGTGAAAAGGCACAAAGGAAAAAGCAGTTAACTATGCCTGGCAAAACTGGGAGGACTCCATGTGATCAGAGTTCTTTGTAGAACTTAAAAATTAGCCTACTATATTTGCTCAAACATTTAATTAACTCACCCCTAATGCTTTGGCAGGGCCAGACCAAATGATTTTGTGGACCTTATATGGCTTTTGTGCTGGATATTCCCCACCCCTGACCTAAATGATTCTTAAACCCCATGTACTACATTATATCTCTACTTATCACCATCTAAGTTCAGGTCCACTATTATTTCTCACTCAAAGGCTGTAATAGACTCTTAATTAATCTATCCATATACACACACCTTCAACTCAAACTATTGTGCACACTGTAGGGATTGAATGAAAAGAAAACAGATATGTCAGTATGTCATTCCCTTTGAATGGATTGCTAGGTTCTTCAGGGTAAAGTCCAGTTTCCTTATCATGTTATGCAATGCCTTCCATTACCTGGTCCTGAGCTACTTCTCAGCCTTACTTTCTGCTATTTATGTCTTTGTACATTATTGCTTATAGTTTCCCAGACCCACTTAATGCTTTCATGATTCTAAGAAACTCATGTTCATGTTTTTATTCCCTCAAACTGGAAGCCCTTCCTACTTTATCTTTTATTCATCCTCAAGAATCATCTCCTATAAGAAGTCTTCTCTAAACTCCCAGAATAAAGTTGTATCTCTTTTGTTCTCTCATAATACTGTTTATGTCTCTATCTTTTTTCTTAATACATTTTGCTAGAATTATGTTTTTATGTCTTTCCTCCTAGAAATACTTAGCTGCTCCACAATAGAAAGACATAGGTCTCATTAATTTTTATACTCTAATATCTAGCATGGTTTCTAGACATAGTATAACTGCATAAATGTTTGTGGGAATTGGATTAAATTAATTTTCTTCCAGCTTCATAGTCTCTTTAAATCTGGTAAGCTGCTTGTTCTGAATCTTTACTTCAATAATAAAAATATTGAGAAACCAAGATGGCGGCATAGGTAAACACCTGAAATTGCTGCCTCGCACAACCACTTCAAAACTACAACTAAAAGACAAAATGGACATCATCCAGAACCACAGGAAGGCTGGCTGAGTGTAAATTCTACAACTAGAAGGAAAGAGAAAAGCACACTGAGACTCAGAGGAGGTGTGGAAGTAAGGTGCAGAGGTACGGAGGTGCACGCAGAAAGGGCTGGCAACTGAGGACGCAGTTGTCTTTTTCAATCCAGAGGGAGTCTCAGGCTCCTGACTACTCTGAACTCCAGTTCCGGGCGAGTCTCTGGGGACCCAGACTCATACAGGGAGAAACTGGACTGTATGGCATCACGCGGAACTCGAGGGTGGTTTTCTCTCAGAGGTGCTTGCAGCGATTACCGAGGGACACTGAGACCTGGGGCTTCTTAGAGGAGGGCTGAGGATCAGCCATAGCTGTTTGCTCTGCCCTGTTGATTTCCTGAGACCCTGCCCCACCCTAGCTGTGTGCAGAGGCTTTTGCATATGAATGGCCTGGCCCTTTGCAAACTAAAATTACCTAACAAACTGCAGCTGGCTCAGAGAGACCCAGAACATCCAAAAGAAAGCCCAAGGCCCCACAGCAGCTTACATTGCTTCACAGCAGGGCCTCATCTGGGAACCTCCAAACCCCAAACAAAGAAGAGGCATCTGCAGATCTCTCTATAGCTCCTGTGGGGTAGCCTCAGGCAGAGGCTAAATTAGCACCTCCTTAGAGATCCAAGAGCCAGTGTACCCAGTGGTCAGAGTGGGACCATCCAGATTACAACTCCTCAGATCCATATGGGACACACTCAGGGGGCAGACATAGTGAGCACCAAAGCCACACTGAAGCAAGTCTTACCCCATAAGTGTGTCTCCAACACAGAAGTTCTCCCACTGTAGACACAGCTGATTCTCACAGCCAATTGGCCTGGAGGTCAATTCCTCCCAGTGATACCAACAACAATCAAGGCTTAACTACAACAAGACTGTGCTCAAAGCCCACAAAGGGGTGCACCAAGAGTGTCCACCTCAGGTAATTGGGGAGGCTGAGCCACAGGGCCCTATAGGACACCTAGCACACAAAGCCACTCTACCAACACAGCAAAGCATAAAAAATGCGGAGACAAAGAAACAGGTCACAAATGACAGAAATGGAGGAAAGCAAACCACTGGATATAGAGTTCAAAACCATGGTTATAAGATTTTTCAAGAATTTTCTAGAAACCGCTGATAAATTTAGTGAGACCCTGGAGGATATGACAAAAGACCAACTAGAAATTAAGCATACACTGACTGAAATAAAGAATAATATACAGAGATCTAACAGCAGACTAGAGGATCCCAAGAATCAAGTCAAAGATTTGAAATACGAAGAAGCAAAAAACACCCAACCAGAAAAGCAAAAAGAAAAAAGAATCCAAAAATATGAAGATAGTGTAAGGAGCCTCTGGGACAACTTCAAGCGACCCAAATTCCGAATTATGGGGGTGCCAGAAGAAGGGAGAGAGCAAGATATTGAAAACCTATTTGAAGAAACAATGACAGAAAACTTCCCCTACCTGGTCAAAGAAATACACTGACAAGTCCAGGAAGCACAGAGAACCCCAAACTAAAGGAATCCAAAGAGGACCACACCAAGACACATCATAATTAAAATGCCAAGAGCAAAAGACAAAGAGAGAATCTTAAAAGCAGCAAGAGAAAGACAGTCAATTACCTACAAGGGAGTACCCATATGACTGTCAGCTGATTTCTCAACAGAAACTTCGCAGGCCAGAAGGGAGTGGCAAGAAATATTCAAAGTGATGAATAGCAAGAACCTACAACCAAGATTTCTTTACCCAGCAAAGCTATCATTCAGATTGAAGGTCAGATAAAGAGCTTCACAGATAAAAGAAAGTAAAGGAGTTCATCACCATGAAACCAGTATTATATGAAATGCTGAAAGCTATCCTTTAAGAAGAGGAGGAAGAAGAAACAAGTAAAGATAAAAATTATGAACAACAAGTACACATCCATCAACAAGTGAATCTAAAAATCAAGTGAATAAATAATCTGATGATCAGAATAAACTGGTGATTATAATAGAATGAGGGGCATAGAAAGGGAGTGGACTGTCAATTCTCGGGGGGAAATGGGTGTGGGGGTGCAGGAAGAGACTGGACAAAAATCGTACACCTATGGATGAGGACAGTGGCGGGGGGTGAGGGCGGAGGAGGGGGTGGGAACTGGGGGAGGGGAGCTATGGGGGGAAAAAAGAGGAACAACTGTAATAATCTGAACAATAAAGGTTTAAATAAAAAAATAATAAAAATATTGCCTAGGTCAAGCTAAATGTAGGTTTGAAACAGCCTATCAAAACTCTTCCTTTGCCTATGGTCTGTTAATCGTTACTCTTTGAGTATGCTAATAACAATTAATTAATATACAATTGTTTTAATTATCTAAACCATCAATATGGGTTCATAATTATTTTTCATAAGTGTGTCATAAAAGATGTTAAAATTTTGATGAAATAGCAGTCATTTTCTCATTCCATATTTCTTCTATACTTCCATAAACTACATCTAATGATCTTGTCAGAAGTAAAAATTATATTTGTGTGGAATCTCTTTGTTGATAACTTTGTAACTTTCTAAGTACTCACTTACTTGAAAACTTTCCCTTCTTTTTCTTTGTTATAAATGGTAATGTATTTACATTAACCCAATTTTTTTTCTTTAAGACTTCTGTACTTTATTTGTAACCCATAATTTTATATCAAGTCCAACTATCAATCAAGGTAAGGATAAACTAAACACATTTTTATTATTATTGAGGTCACATTGGTTTATAACATTACGTTTCAGGTGTACAACATTATAATTTGACATCTGTGTACTCACTAACCAAAAGTGTAGTTTCCATCCATCACCATATATTTGACTCCCTTTTCCCATTTTGACCTATTATGCCCCCATTCCCCACTAGTAACCACCAATCTGATGTCCATATATTTGATAATGAATTTGCTTTTATTTTGTTTTAATTTTTGTTTGCTGCATATTTCAAATATGAGTGAAGTCATATGAGTTTTGTCCTTTTCTGTCTGATTTATTTCACTTAGCATAATGGCAATATTTCATCTTTTTAATTCCTTGATCATTGAGAGTAGTTTAAGAATATCATCTGAGTTGCAACTTATCCAGGACACACATACTTTTTTTCTTTCTGAGAACATAGTTAAAATGTTGTTCTTATTGTTTTTGTAAATATATATTTATCCAAGCCAGAGGTAATTTGGGGCCTTATTTTTCCAAATACTAATCCTTTAGGCACATGCCACCTGTTACAGCCATTCTTCTTTTCCATATGTAATATTATACTTTTAAAAAAGGAACTATGAGCTCATTGTAAAACTTCCTATGCAGTCCCATGGTTTCACTCGTTTCTTTTTTAATGGAATAATTTGCTGTTTCATAGTCAAAATTATGTTTTTGAGAGCATCCCAACCTTAAGAGTCTAAGCCATCTTAATGTAAATTAAGGTCCAACAAGTATCAATCACAATAACAAACTTTTGGAGGCCAGCCATAGCTAGAAATTCTAGTCAGAGTAGGCAATTACATAATAGGTCAGTCTGAATCTTTTCATGGTTATTACTAAGGAAGAAGCATTACCTCTCAAGAGGCTTAAAGCCAAGAGTCCATTTAGCTCCTGTCAATTTTTCCTTCCAAATGTCTCTCAGATTTGTCCTTCTCTTTCCATTCCTATAGATGCCTTCATCACTTCATGCCTGGACTACTGCCATAGGCTAGATGGTTTCTTTGCCTTCAGTCCATCCATATTCCCATCCCCTTTCCATACTATTGCCAGATTAATCTTCTTAAAACACTTTCATCATGTCACTCTCCTGCCTGAGACCTAGCTCTAATGTCACCTTCTTTGTAAAATATTCCTAACTCCTCTAGGAAGAGTTAGCAGCTGACCACTCAGTGTTTTCACAGCTCTTTTTGCATTCTCTTACTAGTACACTTACAACACGTATAATAATTGGCTGTTCATTTTTCCTTCCCCATTTGGTGAGAGACTCTAGAGGGCAGGCAAAAGGATTAAGTCATCTCTTTCCAATGACACTCAAGGCTTTATATAATTGGCCTTATTGATCTTGCCCTCACTGCCTCAAGGCCTTCACATATGTTGTTTCCTCTGCCAACCATGTTGTCCCTCTCATTCTTTTCCTATTCAGTTTTCAGGTCTCGAATTAAATATAAATTCATTTTAAAAACCTTCCCTGACATCCTTATTAATGAATTAACTAGCTAATCAATTCATTTAAGAAATATTTATTAGGTGCCAACTTTCTGCCAGGCACTATTTTAGGCCCTTGGCATAGATATATCAGTGAACAAAACAGACAAATTTCCTGTTTTCATGGAGTTTATCTTCTAGTGGGAGGAGGTAGACAATTAAAGATAAACAATATAAAGGAAATGATATAGTATATTAAAGGTAATAAGAGCTGCAAAAAACCCAGCAAAGTAAAGGTGTATGCTGTTAAGTAGCAGGACTTTTTAACATGGTGGTCAGGGTAGAGTTCATTGAGAAAGATAATATTTGAACAGAGAGGTAGCTTGTCATGAAAATATCTGGTGTAAAGTAGACCAGTAGAACAGTATAAAAAGCAGTGTGGCCCAGCCAGCATGGCTCAGTGGTTGATTGTTGACCTATGGAACTGAGAGGTCAAGGTTTGATTCCTAGTCAGGGCACATGCCGGGGTTGTGGGCTTGATCCCTAGTGTGGGGCGTGCATGAGGCAGCCAATCAATGATTCTCTCTCATCATTGTTTCTAGCTCTCTCCCTTCTCTGAAATCATATATATGTATATTTTAAAGGCAGTGTGGCTGGAGCTGAGTAATCAAAGGGAAAACTAATAGGAGGTGATGTCAGAAAGGAGCAGATCACAAAGGGCCTTCTATACTAAAACATAAAAACTTAGATTTTTACTCTGATAAAAATGACAAACTGAGATCCAAGATGGCAGCAGATAGGTGGAAGTTACTTTCACCTCCTCCTAGGACCAAATTGGAATTAAAACTAAAATATGAAACAATCAATCTGAATAATCAGCTGAAGACTAGCTTAACAGAAGTCTTATAACCAATGATTTAAAGAAGAAGCCACCTCGAGACTAGTAGGAAGGATGGTATCATGAAAAGGGCTGGCTCTATACCCATGTGCAGTGTCTGAGAATCCAATGGGCTATCTCAGCTGCAAAGGTCCCTCCTGGGGAGCCTGAGGTCTCAACCCCAAACCAGGCTTCCCTGCCTAGAGCGCCAGAACTGGGAAGTGGAGCCTATATAACATCTGGCTGTGAAAATCAGCGGCATTTCTGTCCACCAGGGAGATGCCGATCTGCTAGAAAGCCAGACACCCTACTAATGGGTCAGTGCACAGAATCTCATTGGCAGCCACTCACCCTGAGCTCCAGTGGAGGGAGGGAGGCTCAAAGCAGAGTGGAATTGTGTGAGAAGACTGGATTGTGTGGCCTTGGGGAGAGTTGAAGGGACAACCACCAGGGTCACTGTGCTGAGGCCCTCTTCCACACCAAAGATGCCATCTTTCCTGGGTCTAGCCCTTCCCTCCAAATGGCATTAGCCTGGAGGAATGCAATGGCCTGGCTCCTTGTCACCTTGCCCTTCAGAGCTCATGCCCTGAGAAGAAGTCAGCTGACTGGGCCCAGGGTATAGAGGTTTGGGTGGACTCAAGAGGTGTCAGAGACTGAGTTGTGTGGCTCTGGGGTGGGGACTATTCCATCTGCCTTCCCAATGGCCTGACCAGTGCCACCACTTCATGGGACATCCACTATCCCCACTCTCCTGACTTCTCGCTGCCAAACTCCAACTCTCCAGGAGGTCTGGGTAGAATTTCAGAAAGATTGACTTGTGTGGCTCCAGGTCAAGGGCCACTTATCCCTCACATGCCCAACCAGTGCAGAACGCTCACTTCCCATGGTCAAACCTTGGTCTGTTTGGGTCTGATTAACTCTGCTGGGCTCCAGCAGAGGTAAGAATGGACTGGAATCCTACAGGGAGAGATTGAGTAGTGTGGCTCTTGGGAGAGGCGAGGAAGGACAGCCACCAAGGTCCCTGTGCTGAGTCCTTCTCCCACACCACTCACAGATGCCATCTTTCCTGGGTTGAACACTCCCTTCCATTCCGCATCAGCATAGGGGAATGCACCAGCCCCACCCTCCAGACTCCCCATGGCCCCACTCTGCTGAGCTCTCAAGTTGTGGAGGAACTTGTTGCCTCTGGCCAGACTGGGCCCATGGTGCAGACTTTCTTGGAAGGCTCTCAAGGAGGTCTGGGCAGACTACAGGTGGCAGAGATGAAGAGAGAAAGGCTTAATTGTGTGGATCTAGGGAAGGGGCCATTTTTCCCTCACTTGTCTGACCAGCACTACTATTCCTGTACAGAACCCTCCCTTCAAATGTCCAAATCTTTTAGCCTGATGAGCGCTGCTGTCCTCCTCCAGACGACTCCCTAAGACCCTGCCCTACTTACCTCAAAGGTCTGTGTTCACCCAGCGGGTGACAGCTGGCCGTGGTGTACCCTGGGACTTTTGCTGAGTGGCCTCAGACTTAGCACTGGTACCGAGTTTGAATTTGTATCAATCTGGTGAACACCACTCACCCCTACCTAGTGACTCACTGAGAACCTATCTCACGCAACTCACATACCACCAAAGGCCCTTTTAGTGACTGAGCCTAACAGGCAACTGGTAGGTGGAGGCAGGTGGAGGCAGGTGGAGGTGAATTATGAGGTGCTTTAGACATTTTGCTGACCTTCCACTGGGCTCCGTGCTGGTGAAAACGTTGCAGATCTTTTTTTACATGAAAGGAGATGAACACTGTTACATATACTTTATTTAGTATCCTGTAAGACAGAAGCAAGAGTTTAAAGAATGTGGGGTTTAAAAAGCATTGACAACTGTGGCCCTTGGTGAAAAACAACAATGTCAAGCAGGACATGGCCAATTTCATCAGTGCACCTATTGTAAAGAGTATGGCTTGTGGTTCTGGGAGGCAGGCAGGACAGGTTGAGGTAAAGTTTATGTCTAACAAGGGTGGTCTAGGGCAGTGGTCGGCAAACTGCGGCTCGGCAAACCGTGGCTCGCGAGCCACATGCGGCTCTTTGGCCCCTTCAGTGTGGCTCTTCCACAAAATACCGACTTCTGCTCATGGGCCACGAAGTTTCAATCGCACTGTACGTGCGCGCCTGCACGTGGTATTTTGTGGAAGAGTCACACTGAAGGGGCCAAAGAGCCGCATGTGGCTCTCAAGCCACAGTTTGCCGACCATGGGTCTAGGGTCAAGAGTATGGGGATCTTCCCTTTTGGTTTTCCTGGTGTGTCCTTGTCTACAGTGAACAGACCTCATGTTTATGCATGCCACAAGACATAATGTCAAATGCAGTGCCACAAAACATCTTTAAGTGACTTATTCCATGAGTCACAGAGGCTCACTGGGATGGTATTATGGTACAGGCAGAGAATTTGGGATTGGATTTGGCAACACAAGTATACTTCCATCAGGACTTACAACTGGCAACTTAAGTATACTTCTTTTAGTATACTTAAGTATACTCACATACACACATCAACCACACATTCTATGTCCATTTGGTAAGTCTGCTGAGCACAGGTGTTGGTCTGGTGTTGCTTCTGGATGAAGCCTACTGACCCTGGTACGCACTGGAGGGGGCACCCTTACACCCTAGAGCAGCGGTTCTCAACATGTAGGTCGCTACCCCTTTGGGGGTCGAACGACCCTTTCACAGGGGTCGCCTAAGACCATCGGAAAACACATATATAATTACATATTATTTTTGTGATTAATCAGTATGCTTTAATTATGTTCACTTGGTAACAATGAAATTGGGGGTCACCACAACATGAGGAACTGTATTAAAGGGTTGCGGCATTAGGAAGGCTGAGAACCACTGCCCTAGAGAGAATGACTTTACAGCAGGGACTACCGACCTATACTTTGGGAGTGGCCTTTGGCTGCTGAGGACTTGTAGTATACGTATGGACAAGGCACCCCATCACCCATGTGGAGTCTCCTGTACTGGTGTGTTGGAGAAGACCCTTTTCAAGATGCATAAATGCTGTGGGATAAGATGTGGGATAAATGAAGAGCACCCCTAAGTGCCTTGGGATCATTATGAAATCTGGGCGGCTGTGATGCATTGTTAGAAAAAAAAAAAAAAAGTTCCAGCCGAAACCGGTTTGGCTCAGTGGATAGAGCTTCGGCTTGCGGACTGAAAGGTCCCAGGTTCGATTCCGGTCAAGGGCATGTACCTGGGTTGCGGGCACATCCCCAGTAGGAGATGTGCAGGAGGCAGCTGATCGATGTTTCTCTCTCATCGATGTTTCTAACTCTCTATCTCTCTCCCTTCCTCTCTGTAAAAAATCAATAAAATATATTTTAAAAAAAAAAGTTCCAATAGAAGCATACGTGTTAGTGTTAGTGCCTTCTAGTGAAAACGGAACTAAGGCTTTATTCATGTATCTGTGCATGTATATGTTTTTCAGGGAGAGTAAGTGGAGCAAGATGACTCCAAGGCTAGCTACTGAACTTTTGTGTTCTGTTAGCTGGTTTATCAGTTGGCATCCTTAATATGAAAGGAGGCAGCTTCTTTCCTCAGGGCCATACTTGCCATATATATTGTCTACTGGTGCACCATTATCTCTTCCAACATCACACCATGGTGCTACTGGAATTACCGATTGAAGGATAGACTTTATGAAGGTCAGGTATTGCAACCCAAGGAGGATTTCCATTAGTGTCTAGGTGGAAGGTTGTAAGCATTGACAAAACCAAAATAGAAACCATCAGAGATAGTCCAAGGATGACCTACTAATATGAAAAGATAAGATTGTGGTCAGGAGACAAAGAAGGTTACCATGAGTGTTCCATATGAAGGATGAGGAAAAGGTTCCAACAGGAGAAACAAGAGAGTTTCTGGAGAGTCAAGTGGGAGATGGGCCAGTGTTAGTCAAATGGAATGACTTATGATTTCCCTGTGAATGGCCACTTATGCACCAGGACTCCCCTTTTTTGTGGTTTGAAGTACATGATGAAGAAGTGGGTATGTGTGATTCAAGGAGACAAACTATTCTAGTTGGGGGGGGGGGGTGTTTCAATGTCCTGACCATGGTATTGCTCATAATACTTTACTTAGAATGTTCTCTTTATGTAAAATCTCTATTGACTTTTCAAAGGCCATTTCAAGTCCTATTCATTGAAAGAAGCCTTCCTTACCTTTCCCGGACTACACAGATTTATTCTTTCCTGACGATCAACAACACATATTGTTGGAACCAAACATGAGGGTATTATCTTGAGTGAATTGACCTAATTGATTCAAGAATGTAAGCTTTGATTCTCCAGATAGACTGTAAATTCCATGAGGTCACAGAACAAATTTCTTTGTAATCCCCACAGGCCAAACATATACTAAAGACTCAATGCGTTTTTATGTTAGTTAAATTAAGTCAAGACCCAAAAATCATTGATTACAAAATATTCACAAACACTTGGGCAATGGCCACAGCTAGAAATTCTAGTCGGAGTAGGTAATCACATGTGTCAACTTCAATCTCTTCATGTTTACTACAAAGAAACATCCTCTTCTGAAAATCTACAAGCCAAAAAACTAGGCATTTTGATTCCTGAATGACTGGCAGTGACATCTCAGGAGAATGACTACATTAGGGATTGGGAAAAACAATGACTTTGCCTCTCCTTTTCTGAAGCACAAGAATCATGCTAAGAAATTGAAACCACAAATGTCTATGTTTTAGCTTCAACTGTAAAACAAAGCAAAACAAATTATCCAACTGGTATAGGGTCACTAAAAGAATGAAATCTGTCCAGCCAGGCATGGCTCAGTGGTTGAGAGTCAATCTATGAACCAGGAGGTCACGGTTTGATTCCCGGTCAGGGCACATGCCCAGGTTGCAGGCTCGATCCCAGTGTGGGGTGTCCAGGAGGCAGCCAATCAATGACTCTCTCTCATCATTGATGTTTCTATCTCTCTCTCCCTCTCCATTCCTCTCTGAAATCAATAAAAATATATTAAAAAAGACAAATGACAGATACAGAAGGCATAAAATCAGTAAGAACATAGCTGAACTCAACACCATCAACCAATTGTACATAATTGAAATCTATAGTCTGCTTCATCCAAAAATGGCAGAATGTATCTTTTTCTCAAGCTCCCATGAATCATTCACCAAGATAGATCACATTCTGGGTCATAAAAACACACCTTAACAATTTTAAAGAATAGGAACCATACAATGTGTACAGAAATATAACTGGAGATCCCCAAATATGTGGAGATTAAACAACCCACTCTTAACCCATGGTCAAAGAAAAAATCTCAAGAGAAATGTAAAACTGCTTTGAAATAAATAAAAAGAAAAACACAGCTTATCAAAATTTGTTGGATGTAGCAATTTTAGTGCTTAGGGGGAAATTTACAGCATTGAATGCATATATTAAAAAAGAAAACAAGGCCTAAAATCATTACGCTAAGTCACAAAAGACCACATACTGTATGACTGCATGTATAACATGTTCAGAAGAGGCAAATCCGTAGGCACAGAAAGCAGATTAATGGTTGCTAGGGGCTGGGGGTGGTAACAAGGATTAAGTGCGAATGGGTAAGAGAGAGATGTCACTGAGGTGATGGAAATGTCTAAAACTGGACTGTGGTCGTGGTTGCACCACTCAACAAATTTACTAAAAATCCTTAAAGGTGTACACTTAAAATGAGTCAATTTTATGGTGTTTAAATTATATCTTAACTAGGGGCCCGGTGCACGAAATTCGTGCACTGGGTGTGTGTGGGGGGGAGTGTCCCTCAGCCCAGCCTGCCCCCTCTCACATACTGGGAGCCCTCAGGCGTTGACCCCCATCACCCTCCAATCGCAGGATCGGCCCCTTGCCCAGGCCTGACGCCTCTGACAGAGGTGTCAGGCCTGGGCAGGGGACCCTCATTTCCCCCCATCACTGGTTCTGCCCCCAGCCCAGGCCTGATGCCTCTGGCCCAGGCATCAGGCCTGGGCAGGAGACCCCCAGACCCCTCCGATTGCTGGCTCTGCCCCTTGCCCAGGCCTGATGCCTCAGCCAGAGGCGTAGACCCCCATCACCCTCCAATCGCCTGATTGGCCCCTTGCCCAGGCCTGATGCCTCCACCAGAGGTGTCAGGCTTGGACAGGGGACCCCCATCTCCCCCCGATCACTGGCTCTGGCCCCCGCCCAGGCCTGAGGCCTCTGGCCCAGGAATCATGCCTGGGCAGGGGACCCCCATCTCCCTCTGATTGCTTGCTCCACCCCCCGCCCAAGCCTGACGCCTCTGACCCAGGCTTCAGGCCTGGGCAAGGGGACCATCATATCCCCCCAATCCCCGGCTCCACCCCCCACCCAGGCCTGATGCCTCGGCCAGAGGAGTTGACCCTCATCACCCTCTGATCACCAATCACCGGATCGGCCCCTTGACCAGGCCTGAGGCCTCCGGCAGAGGTGTCAGGCCTGGGCAGGGGACCCCCAGCTCCCCGTGGTTGCAGGCTCCGCCCCTGCCCAGGCCTAACGCCTCTGGCCTAGGCATCCGGCTCGGGCAGCGGGGACCCGCAGCTGCAGCGGCCCCGCGATCATGGGCTCCGCTTTAGGCCCAGGCAAGGGGCCCCTAGCTCCTGGGACTGCCAGCTTCGACCGTGCCCAGCTCCCATCGCTGGCTCCACCCCTACTTCCTGCTATCACTGGCCAGGGCGGCAAAGGCGCCTGATTCTCCGATCATGGCTGAGGGGCAGGGCAAAGGCGGCCCCAGGGCCGCCTTTGCCCTGCCCCCCAGCTCTTAGCTCCCCTCTGGGTTTCCGATCACTGTCAGTGGCAGGGGGCTTCTTCCTGCTTTCCCTTTCGCCTCCCTGCATTGTGCCTACATATGCAAATTAACCGCCATCTTGTTGGCAGTTAACTGCCAATCTTAGTTGGCAGTTAACTGCCAATCATAGTTGGCAGTTAATTTGCATATAGCCCTGATTAGCCAATGAAAAGGGTATCGTCGTACGCCAATTACCATTTTTCTCTTTTATTAGTGTTGATACACAATTTTAAAAACACCCTAGAAAGCAGAGGAAAAAGAGTTTGTCTCTTGGACATTATATTAGGAATAACACAGAGCTCGTTAGGCTCTTGTATGTTGTTGTTGCTGCTGCTGTGGTGATGGTAGGAGTGGTGGTTTTCCCATTAAGACTGAGGGTCCAGCAATGATTTAGATCTTCTAAAACAAAAATTTTAAAATCACTAAATACCCTGGCCAGTGTGGCTCAGTCCTCCCATGCACCGAGAGGTCACTGGTTCGATGGTACATACCTGGGTTGTGGGCCCAATCCCCAGTAGGGGGCGTGCAGGAGGCAGCTGATTGATGTTCCTCTCTCATCAATGTTTTTCTCCCTCTCTCCCCAAAACATATTGTTTAAAAATCACCAAAAAAGAATGATTCTGGCTTGAAATCTGGAGTAGCAGTGGCAGGCAAACAGAAGTGGGTGGGGTTTAAAAATACCCAGGAGGCAGCAGTGACAAGATTTTGCACTGATTGGATTCAGGGAATGGGGAAGAGTGAGGATGCCTCCCACTCCGCATGCTTCAAGTTGAATTCCTGTTGTCCTCCCGAACTTACTGTCCCCTGTGCTGCCAATCGCAGCGAGTGCATCAGCATCCTGGCACAAAGTAAGCATTTATTGATTGACTTTGGAATAAAAGAATGAATGAACAGAGTAAAAATATGACCGAAGCATCCCCCTGGTCCTGCCAAACAGCCAGTCCTAGACTCGCCCTCAAGGATGACTCAGCAGACGTCTACCACCACTTCCCTCTCATTTATCAGCCGTTTGGGAAACCATCAGGTCCCGTGCCCTGAAGGACACCCACCTCATCTCAGCCACTCCTGACATGGAACCTGCCGGTGTGCACAGATGGGTTTTGTCAAGAGCCCCTTCTTCTGTAAATTCTTACATGAGGTCCACGGCAGGTGCATGTACCGCCTATATGAGCAGGGGAACTATTTCGTGTTGTAGAAAGAGGGTCACGAAGGTGTCCAACTGGTGGATCTATGTTCACTTTGGCTCTAATCAGAGACTCTTCCTACCAGAAAGGTGCATTAATCCAGCACCACCTCCCCGCCCCCCTTCCTGGCAGGCAGAAAACACAGCTGCTAGAAGCACTGCAGTTGCTGAGTGATGTTTGGATATTTTACTGCTGTTCCCAGGGTTGCCAAGCAGAGATACACAACTGCTTGTGGTTCCTAACACAGATGCCAAAGCAAGGAAGTGATCCATCCCAGTCCACACTTCGCAGATAAAGAATGCGGTGGGTACCCAAAAGATGCCCCCAGACTCAACCACCTCAGTGAACATTCCCTTCATCACACTGGTTATGAAATAAAGTATAACCTCTCTATGTATGGTGGTCAATAAACACATTCACCTCTCATTTTGCAGATTATAGTGCTTTGCATAATATATGGTTGTCATTCTCATTATCACCAGTTCCTTCATGCAGAGGAGTCAGAATGACCCCACAATGTTGGGTCATGGTGATTATAATTCTTCTTTGCCTTTACAGTTAAGTTCATGTAAAATAAATTGTATGTAATTTTTACTCCCGTGATTCCTGAAAGGGCAATACCAAGGTAAGAAGCAACTCTAAAAACTGCTGTATGGGAATGGATTATGGAAGTATTCCTACATGTGAGAGCTGAAGGTTTTCTTTCAGCGATTGGGTAGGCACCCTAAAGTCACGCAGGTCTTTTCTGATGAGACACGCTAAGCAGTGTATTATGTTCATTGAGCACAAAACATTTTGGTCAAACAATCATCCAGTTAAAATCTTTAATAGTAAAGCATTCACAAGAGCATTCTTCAGAGTTGCCATTCAAACTAAGCATTGAATGGATGTTGTCTCCAGTGTTCAGGGCAGGCAGTAGTATTAAAAAGGCTTTTCAGAGTTGTTTTCATTAGAGAGAGAACTTCCTTGCCTAGCTTCCGCAACGCCTTGCCCTGCCACTCCTGACTTGCAAGGCATCCTCGCTCAGGAGGGGCAGACAAAGGGTAAAATCTGGGCAGAGAACATTAGTGGATATTAGAACGAAAGAAAAATCAGTGCTGCAAGGTCGTGCAGGCAGCCACCTTCCTCTCCACTGCCAAGCAGAGCGAAGCAGAGAGGGCAGGGACTTGCTGAAAGCTCGACACCAAATCAGTTTCAGATCCAGGACTGGGAAGTCCGATCGAGTTTAAAACAATGTATACTGGGCGCAAGTCCCAAGGCGGGCTTGCTCCAGATCTTGCAGCTGTTTTCCAGCGTTAGGCCCATCTGGCCCTGCGCTGATCTCGGGGCGGACTCTTTGTCGCGCAACTGGCACGAACCGTGACGACGGACGGCCCTGCAGCAAGGCGCGAGTGGCCTCTTTCTCTGCCAGGGTTCAGGTGAGTACCGCCGCCCACGGGCCCGAGCAGCTGGGGTGGGAGCCGCCGTGCCATCCCGCACTGCGCCAGGCCTGCATGCAAGCGCCCGGGCAAACCCCACCCATCGCACCCACCCGGGACACCCCTTCCCGGATCCACGGGGCGGGACCCACCTGTGCTGGAGATCGCGACTCCCAATTCAGCAAAGCGGAAGGAATTGCAAGTAAGGAGAGCCTGGGGAGGCAGCCTGGCGCGCCCGCCCTTGGCTTTTGCCTAAAAAACAGTCGGCCCCACACTGGCTTCCCCGAGCGGGTTCAGGCCCAGCTGGGAGCCTGGAGGCCCCGCCCCGCTCCTTCCGGCCGTGCCGGGTGGGCTCCTCGCGCGCCCGGGACTTGGCCCACGGCGGCGGCGTAGCAGAGCCTCCGATCCAGAAGGATGGGAATGGGGCGGACTAGTCTGTTTAAAAGATGTTGGAGCCACAGGCTCAGAGAGAATAGGCGGACCCGTAAACTACGCTGCGTGTAAAACGCGGGTCCTTGCCTTTTCAATGCGCCTACCTGGTCTTCTCACTACGCTCCTATTCATGGTGGCTTAGCAAGGTTTGCTGGATCTAAAATTCTTTCACTATCCTTCCAGCACTTTCTTGAACTGACGTCACATATCACTCAATGCGGGACTCCCACTAATTCAGTTGAGCACCTTGAATTCAGGGTGCAGGTAGAGCGCTAAATCCAGTGAGCACTAGAAGGGAAGTCACCATTAGGAAAGCATATTTTATGCGCGTAAAAATTAATGAACAATACATATTACAAAGAAGGACCAAAAAGTGCACCAAATTAGCAGTGCAAGGGCAATCCAGGGCAGAGGAACACATTGAGAGCGAGAATAAACAACATACATAATCTATAGAGACACTGGAAAATGGGAAACTGAGCAGCATTGTAGTTATTGGAGATGAAAAATATTAGGCTAATGTCAAAGGGGTAACAGCTTGTAAAAGTTAGGATCAACAAAAGAAGAAAAGGCATTCATGCTTTGCCCCTACTTGTCTATTGGAAAAACTGCTACTCATTTTTTTTAACTCAATTTACATGTTACTTCATCTGTAAATCCTTTCATGTATTTCCCAAATAAATTTATTTTCTCATTTTCCATGGGTCCATTATGCCCAGTGAGTCCAGTACAGGCCTTAAGTATACCACATCATTCTAGATTATAGCCTCTCTCTTTGAATGCTTGTGTCCTCCAATGAAAGAGTAGCTTTTTGAGAGCAGAAAATGTGTATTTTATTTTTTTTAAAAAAATATTTTTATTGATTTCAGAGAGGAAAGGAGAGGGAGAGAGAGACAGAAACATCAATGATGAAAGAGAATCATTGATTCGCTGCCTCCCGCATGCCCCCCACTAGGGACGGAGCCTACAACCAGGGCATGTGCCCTGAATCAAACCATGACCTCCTGGTTCATAGGTTGACACTCAACCACTGAGCCACACTGGCTGGGTGAAAGTTTTTATTTTAAAATTTTATTTTCCAAGACCCTAGCCCAGAACCTAACATATAGCATTTATTTATGTATTGAAAATTGTCTAGAACCAGTGAGTAGACAGAAAAAAAGCTGTAGCTAGGATGTGAATTCATATACAGAGCAATACCTGAATAAGGTGAGCTACTAGGCTGACTCAGGTTGGTTTTCATGCAACAAACATTAATGAGGGCCTACTGTGCACCAAGTGCCATATGAAACTCTGGGTATAAAACAGCAAACAAAAACAGGTAGAGTCCTCACCCTTATGGAGTTTAAAGAACACATAAGAATTGGCCAGGCAAACAGGAAAAGGAATATTTCAGACAGTGAACAGCATAATCAAAGTTCCTGTAATAGGAAGGAGCATGACAGTAGCAATTAAAGTGAATAAAATCAATAAACGTAAGATGAAATGAACAGATAGAAAGTACCCAGAAAGAGGCAAGAAGTTGATAGATAGAGGCCTGTTTAAGAGTTGGAAAAAGAAGCCAGTTTTCTTCGCAATAACGCTGGGCTAAGTGTTTTATAACAGACACTAAAGGTAGATAATATTGTTATTCCTGCTTTAAGGATAGGGAAACGGGGGAATGAAGAAGTTAAGCAATTTCGCCAGGATCACACAGCACTTAAGTTTCAGGGCTGAGATTCAAACCTAGGTAATTTGGCACCAGACCCAAGGGCAGGAACTGTAATAAAAGCACAAGTAAAAACGACAAAGAACTCTTTCACAAAATATGGTCATTGTTCCCAGATATTTAGCATCTATGAGAAACAATACCCTGGACTCGAACATTAATGCTCTAGACATAAGACTTTGGCATACACATTGGTTGGTATTGGCGCCTTCGGTAGGTGATACCATCAAGCAGCAATCTTAACATTAGGCATCAGCAGCAAGCCAGAGCAGAGGAGGAAGAAAATAGCAGATGCCCTGAGCGCTACTTTGTGGAACACACATGAGAACTTGAACAAAGGACTTCACCTCTCTGACCCTTAATTTCCTATTTCACAAATGGGCATAGTAATATTTATATCAGGATTGTGATGAGTAAATGAGACAATGTGTGTCCAGTACCTGGCTATATCTTACACCCAGTAAATGCTCAATGGGGATTAGCTGCTACGATGATGATTATTACTATTATATGATGTAGTTTAGTGACTGAAGGAGGGGAGGCATGACCAACCAGGAGAGATGTGGTTCGGGTATAATTTGAGGAAGGTTACATGTAATAGCAGACGCTGACTAGGTGGTAAAAGAAAAGTGTATTGCCTCCTCTGTATCAATTGCATCCTTTCCCCCTCATTTCTAGTTAGCACTTACTATTTTGTGTCGTAATTGTTTACTTGTTGGTTCCCCTTATACGATCTGTGTGTGTGTGTGTGTGTGTGTGTGTGTGTGTGTGTGTGTGTGTAGCAGCTAACAGTGTCTGGCCCACAGTGGGAACTTAAAGAATATTCACTGAATGAGTGAATTAATGTCCAAATAAATATCAACAGGTACAAATGTGCTACAAAATAAGGGGAGAGATGATAGTATCTGGATCCGTTTATGGCCTTCCTGTGTTTCTAGAACATGCCAGGCTTATTCCTGCTCTACTTCCAATAATACAATCTGCTCATCTATTTGTCTCCACTTGCCCGGATAGCACTAGGGGCCAAGAATTGGCATTTTTTTTTCCTATAAAGGGTCAGATAATAAATACTTCAGGCTTCGTGAGGTGCATCCATTCTCTGTCTGCTACTACTCAATTCTACGTTTATTGAGCAAAAGCAGCTACAGTCAACACTTAAATGAGAGTGTGGATGTGTTCCAATAAAACTTTATTTACAAAAAGAGGCAGGAGGCAGAATTTGGCCTGTGGGCTTATAATTTGACAACCCCTGCTCTAGACCAAATTAGCACCATCTCTTGCGTGGACTATTGTATACAGATGATGTCTGGCAACTGTCATCTTTGGCCAACATCTACATCTTGGTTTGTCCAGCATCTTAATGAAGATGCCATGCTCTCTAATCCTGTTCATAACCTTGAGTTGAAAAGCGGTTAAAACAGTGTGCTATAATGGTCCTAAAAAGAACCGACTAAGAGCAATCTTTAAAAAGGTTAAAAAAAGAAGGAAAGGGAAAAATGAAGATTTATAATAAAATGAACTTTGGTTATGCAACTGAAAGTGACTCTTAGCCAGAAAATAAATATTCTGGACACAACACAATGTTGAATTTGGTGGAGGCTTTGGTCTATGACAATTCTACTACTAACTCTATACAGAAACAAATAAACACTGACATTTAAAAAAAATCATCTAGGCCATGCAAAATGTTCCTCATCTACCAATGGGAAAAAAAATGTGTTAAAAGCTGAAAGTATATTAATTTGTGTCTGAGGATATGAGCAGGATGTGAGCATTTCTGACTCTCAACAGAAATATGATTCAGCACAAACTCAGCATCATTCAGCATTCGGAGTGATGATGATGTTGTATGTCTTGATTGTGATGTTGGTCCCACACTGTATACATTTGTCAAATTCATTGGCCTGTACAGTTAAGATTTGTATATTTAACTGTGTATAAAATAACTTTGATAAAAAGTAAATTGGAAGAAAGGATATTTGGAAGCTAACAGCATCATCATGAGGCCTGGAGAAAGAGGCATAGGGCTGTTTCCAGGTTCAACAACCAAAAATTCACTGCACAACTGGTGGGTGAGGAGTGCTCTTTTGATATCACAAAACACTAGGTACCACTATTTATACCACTGCTACTGCTGTAACAGAAACTTTCCTGTAGTCAGTAATGTTGATGGCTGCCACTTCTATACTGGACTCAATCTGGCAACTATCATGGCTGCTCACAGAGAAATTATGAATGTAAGCATGTACAAACAACTAAATTTTGTGATCAAACTCTGCCAGTCATTATTGTCAGTTTAGTTATTCTTCTGACGTTATGTGAGTCTACAGATGATGTATTAGAGAATTGTACCCCTGAAACCTATAAATGTTATTAACCTATGTCACCCCAATACATTTTTAAAAACTAAAAAAAGGAAGTAATATAATTGACATTTGGAGATGAAAAGATTTTGACACTGAAGCCCCTTGGGCAATCACTTGTAGCCAGAGTCTACAGTGGACTTATATAAAAGAAAATGAATTAATAATGATATCTGAAGAGGAAGAAAGAGACACACAAAGTGAGTTTGGAAAAGTAAATAGTTTTTAACCTTTATTTTAGAAGATTTATTCCATGCATATCCTGTATTATAAATGACTTTAAATCCATTTTGGATTTGAGTCAAGAAATGCATAAAACAATGAAAAAGTATATTCTAGTCACAAAGGCATATTACTTTTTCTCTTATTACCTATTACTTCCTTTCCAGTCTCACTGCTGGTAAGGCAAAGACTCTGCAGTCTGACAAACCTAGGATTCTATCCTGGTCCTCTTGTATTGCCCACCAAACCCTTCTTGGATTTTCCTTTGTTTTACCACTCCCCGACTTCCACAAGTCTTCCCTAGATTAAACATTTTATGAGAAACTTAAACTGTTTCTCATAAAATGAGTTGGACTTCCATCACATGCCAACAGGAAACATTGTCTTCAAGAGTCTGGAGGCCAAGTTCTCAAATGGTATCCTGTCCACTCAGAGAGTCAGATTGATGGCAGCCAAGGTCTCCTCCTTCCAGTATGGGCTTCATTAGGGTATAAGCAGTAGTGCTGGGCTCAACTTCTGTTATTACTGACTTCCTGGGCAAGAGACTCAGGATTTCTGGAACTCCAGAGCAGCCCGAGCATTCAGGATGCTCTTTGTTTATACCCCACCTGATGTCACAATTTCTATACATCTGAGAGAGACTTCTCCAACAGAGCAGTGCAAGAAACCCTTGCACTGCACCTGCTCTGCCCATACTTTTACTACAAACTCTCAGCAGCCAAAGACCACCTTGAAGTGCAGGTTGGTGGCCCCCATTATAAAGTCAGCCTCTCTAGGGTATAGGGACATCACATCTAGTTTTGAGGCATTTTTTTTCCTTTCAAAAAATTGTTATTGATGGCAAATTTGAAATCTACACCAAAGTAGAAAGAATGTTATGATTCCCACATACCTTACCCCCAGCTTTGACTACTCAATTCATGCCAAGTTTTGTTTCATCTAGATATTCTGAAGCAAGTCTCTTATAATTTATCATTTCATCTGTAAATTTTCCAGTAGGTAGCTTTAAAGCAGCGGTTCTCAACCTGTGGGTAGCGACCCCTTTGGGGGTTGAACGACCCTTTCACAGGGGTCACCTAAGACCATCAAAAACACATATATAATTACATATTGTTTTTGTGATTAATCACTATGCTTTAATTATGTTCAATTTGTAACAATGAAAATACATCCTGCATATCAGATATTTACATGACGATTCATAACAGTAGTAAAATTACAGTTA
This sequence comes from Myotis daubentonii, assembly GCF_963259705.1. Classification (NCBI taxonomy): domain Eukaryota; kingdom Metazoa; phylum Chordata; class Mammalia; order Chiroptera; family Vespertilionidae; genus Myotis; species Myotis daubentonii. Next base: position 9,418,084 of record NC_081861.1, on the reverse strand, counting down.
TGAAGTAGCAACGAAAATAATTTTATGGTTGGGGGTCACCACAACATGAGGAACTGTATTAAAGGATCGTGGCATTAGGAAGGTTGAGAACCACTGTTTTAAAGTTTAAGAACTTTTTTATTTGCCATAACCACAATACCATTATTGCACCAAATAATATATCCCTAATATAAACTAATATTCAGTCAATATCCTAATTTCTAATTGTCTCATACATATGACAAATCTTTTCTGTTTTTCAGTTTGTTTGATTTGACCCCAGTAATGTACAGAATCTGAAATTGGTCAGTTTATCTTTTAAATCTTTTTAAATGTCGACTTCATCTCTCTTTCTTCTGTTTTACTTTTTCCTTGTCATATGTTTATTGAAGGATTGCTTATCTGTATTTTTCCAAAGTCTCAATTTTGCTGACTATTTCTGGGCATGTTTTTTATTAAATCTTTATTGTTCAGATTATTACAGTTGTTCCTCTTTTTTCCCCCCATAACTCCCCTCCACCCGGTTCCCCTCCCACCCTCTGCCCTCACCCCCCCACCACTGTCCTCATTCATAGGTGCACGATTTTTGTCCAGTCTCTTCCTGCATCCCCCACATCCCTTTCCCCCACAAGAATAGTCAGTCTACTCCCTTTATATGCCCCTGATTCTATTATAATCACCAGTTTATTCTGATCATCAGATTATTTATTCACTTGATTTTTAGATTCACTTGTTGATGGATGTGTATTTGTTGTTCATAATTTGTATCTTTACCTTTTACTTCTGCTTCCTCTTCTTAAAAGATACCTTTCAGCCTTTCATATAATACTGGTTTAGTGGTGATGAACCCCTTTAGCTTTTCCTTATCTGTGAAGCTCTTTATCTGACCTTCAATTCTGAATGATAGCTTTGCTGGGTAAAGTAATCTTGGTTGTAGGTTCTTGGTATTCATCACTTTGAATATTTCTTGCCACTCCCTTCTGGCCTGCAAAGTTTCTGTTGAGAAATCAGCTGACAGTCATATGGGTACTCCCTTGTAGGTAATTGACTGTCTTTCTCTTGCTGCTTTTAAGATTCTCTCTTTGTCTTTTGCTCTTGGCATTTTAATTATGATGTGTCTTGGTGTGGTCCTCTTTGGATTCCTTTCGTTTGGGGTTCTCTGCGCTTCCTGGACTTGTAAGTCTATTTCTTTGACCAGGTAGGGGAAGTTTTCTGTCATTATTTCTTCAAATAGGTTTTCAATATCTTGCGCTCTCTCTTCTTCTGGCACCCCTATAATTCGGATATTGGTACGCTTGAAGCTGTCCCAGAGGCTCCTTACACTATCTTCATATTTTTGGATTCTTTTTTCATTTTGCTTTCCCGGTTGGGTGTTTTTTGCTTCTTTGTATTTCAAATCTTTGACTTGATTCTTGCGATCCTCTGGTCTGCTGTTGGGAGTCTGTATAATGTTCTTTATTTCAGTCAGTGTATGCTCAATTTCTAGTTGGTCCTTTATCACAACATTGAGGGTCTCACTAGATTTCTTGAGGGTCTCATTAAGTTTATCGGTGGTTTCTAGAAAATTCTTGAAAAACCTTAAAAGTGTGGTTTTGAACTCTATATCCAGTAGTTTGCTTTCCTCCATTTCTGTCATTTGTGTCCTGTTTCTTTGTCTCGGCATTTTTTATGCTTTGCTGTGTCGATAGAGTGGCTTTCTGTGCTAAGTGTCCTATAGGGCCCAGTGGCTCAGCTTCCCCAATTACCTGAGGTGGACACTCTTGGTGCACCCCCTTGTGGGCTTTGCGCACAGTCTTGTTGTAGTTAAGCCTTGATTGTTGTAGGTAACACTGGGAGGATTTGACCTCCAGGCCAATTGGCTGTGAGAATCTGCTGTGTCTATAGTGGGAGAACTTCCGTGCTGAAGACACCTTTATGGGTCAAGACTTGCTTCAGTGGGGCTTTGGTGCTCACTGAGTCTGCCCCCTGAGTGTGTCTCTTATGGATCCGAGGAGTTGTAATTGGATGGTCCCACTCTGACCACTGGGTACACTGGCTCTTGGATCTAAGGAGGTGCTAATCTAGCCTCTGCCTGAGGCTACCCAGCAGAATCCAGCTGTAAAGCAATGCAAGTTGCCCTGGGGCCTTGGGGCAGCTGCAGTTTGATAAGTAATTTTCAGATTACAAAGGGGCCGGGCCTTTCATATGCAAAAGCCTTCGTGCATGGCTTGGGCGTGCTGGGGTCCTGGGGATCAACAGGGTGGGCGGAGCAAGCAGTATGGCTGCTCTTAGTCCTGCCCTCAGAGGCCCCGGCAATCGCTGCGAGCACCTCCAAGAGAAAGCTGCCCTTGAGTTCGACAGATGCCAGACAGTCCCATTTCTCCCGTATGAGTCTGGGTCCCCAGAGACTCTCCCAACACTGGAACTCAGAGCTTGAGACTCCCTCCCGATTGAAAAAGACAATCGTGTCCTCAGCCGCCAGCCCTCTCCGCATGCACCTCCGCACCTTAGTATTTTACTTCCGCACCGCGCCTCCTCTGAGTCTCGGTATGCTTTTCTTTTTCCTTCTAGTTGTAGAATTTCCACTCAGCCAACCTTCCTGTGGTTCTGGATGATGTCTGTTCTGTCTTTTAGTTGTATTTTTGAAGTGGTTGTGCGAGGCAGCAATTTCCGGTGTTTACCTATGCCGCCATCTTGGTTTCTCCTTCTCTGGGCATGATTTAAAAACAGATTTATTGAGATATAATTCACATACCATACAGTTCACACATTTAAAATTCAATGAATTTTAATACATTCACAGAGTTGTGCATTCATCATCATCATCAAGTTTAGAATATTTTCATTACCCCCAAAATAAATCTCATGGCCCTAGCTGGTTTGGCTCAGTGGATAGAGGATCGGCCTGCGGACTGAAGGGTCCCAGGTTCAATTCTGGTCGAGGGCACATGCCTTGGTTGCAGGCTCGACCTGGGAGGCAACCAATCGATGTGTCTCTCTCACATTGATGTTTCTCTCTCTGTCTCTCCCTCTCCTTTCCACTGCCTCTAAAAATCAATGAAAATATATCTTCAGGTGAGGATTAACAAAAAAAGAAACCTCACACGCTTAATCTCCTGACCCCCAGCCCTGCTACTGGGAACCACTAATCCACTTTATATCTCTATATATTGCCTGTACCGGTCATTTAGTATAAATAAAATCATACAATGTGTGGTCCTTTGTAACTGGATTATTTCACTTAGCCTTTTTTTTTAAGGTCAATTCATGTTGTAGCATGTATCAATACTTCATTTCTTGATATGACTGAATCATATTCTCTTGTATGAATTTACCAGGTTTTGTTTATTCATTTGTCAGTTGATGGACATTTATATTTTTTTCACTTTTGGCTTTTGTGAATAATACTTCTGTGACTATGTGGGTACAAGTTTTTATGTGGAGATATATTCTCATTTCTCTAATAGTGGAATTTCTGGGTCATATGGTAGCATCCATTAGTTATTGAGGGTCTGGCAGACTGTTTTCCACAACAGCTCCACCATTTTACATTCTCACTAGCAATGTCTGAGGGTTCCAATTTTTTCACATCTTAGCCAACACTTGTTTTTTTTTTTTTAAATATTTTTATTGTTTTCAGAGAGGAAGGGAGAGGGAGAGAGAAATGGAAACATCAATGATGAGGGAGACTCATCTATTGGCTGCCTCCTGCACACACACCCCACCAGGGATTGAGTCTGAAACCAGGGTATGTGCCTGACTGGGAATCAAACCACGATCTCCTGGTTCATAGGTCGACACGCAACCCCCAGCCATGTTGGCCAGGCTGTTATTATTATTTTTAATTATGGCCATCCTACTGGGGGGTAAAGTGGTTCGGAATTGCTGTTCCTTAAGGACTAATGATGTTGAGACCTTTTATGTGTTGATTGGCTATTTACATATATTCCTTGGAGAAATTTCTATTCAAATCCTTTGCCTATTTTAAAGTTGGGTTACTTGTCATTTTATTAGTGAGTTGTAAGAATGCTTTACATATTCTGGATACAAGACCTTAGGAGATATATGATTTGCAAAAATGTTCTCCCAGTCTGTGAGTAGTTTTTTTTCACTGTCTTGATGGTGTCCTTTGAAGGACAAAGATTTTTAATTTTGATGATGTGCAGTTTATTTTTTTCTTTTGTTGCTTTTGTTGTCATAAGAAACTATTGCTTCAGCCAAAATCATGAAGATTTACACCTATGTTTTCTTTTTTGCTCTTACACATAGATCTTTCATCCATTTTGAATTAGTTTTTGTATATGGTGTGATATAGAGGTCCAAGTTCATTTTTTTTTTTTTTGCATTGTGGGGATGTTTTTAATGTCTTGTTTTTTAGGCCAAAATTATCACACAAGTAAGTTCTCCTTCAGTTTAGTTTTCTCATCTCAATGTAACCTGAGATATCATTAATATTTTTTAGGTAGCTAAAGCTTCATAATCCTTCTACCTCAAAGATCTTTCATCAGAAGTCAGAACAGCCATCTCTGACTTGCAGAAAATATTTGTTACTTTTAAAAATTTATTTTCCTAAAATTAATTTTTATTGAGGTTTAATTGATATATGACATTATATCAGTTTCAGGTATACAATGTAATGATTCCATATTTGTATATATTGTGAAAGATCACCACAATTATTATAGTTAACATTTATGATCTATACATCGTTACAAAATTTTTTTCCTTGTAATGAGTTTTAAGATCTACTCCCTTACTTGTATGCATGCACATAAGCATAACCAATGGACATAAGACACTGCGGGGTAGGGGAGGACAGGGGATTGTCAAGGGCGGGGAAAAAAAAAGGAGACATATGTAATACTCTTTGTAATACTTTAAGCAATACAAAAAAAACCAAAAAAAAAAAAATCTACTCCCTTAGCAACTGCCAGATATACATTACAGTATTATTAACTACAATCACCGTGCTGTACATTACATCCCCATGACTTATTTCTTTTATAACTGGAAGTTTGTACTGGTTGAGCTCCTTCACCATATCACCCACCCGCACCCCCACCTCTGGCAACCACCAATCTGTTCACTATATTATAACCCCTTTTTAAGCATCCACATATAAGTGAGATCATATGGTATTTGTGTTTCTCTGTCTGACTTATTTCCCTTTGCATAATGCCCTCGAGGTCCATTCATGTTGCCACAAATGGCAAGATTTCCTTCTTTTTATGGCCAAATAATATTTCATTGTATTATGTACCACATTTTTAAAAAATATATTTTATTGATTTTTTACAGAGAGGAAGGGGTAGGGATAGAGAGTTAGAAACATCGATGAGAGAGAAACATTGATCAGCTGCCTCCTGCACAACCCCTATTGAGAATGTGCCTGCAACCAAGGTACATGCCCTTGACCGGAATCGAACCTGGGACCCTTGAGTCTGCAGGCCGATGCTCTATCCACTGAGCCAAACCAGTTAGGACGTACCACATTTTCTTTATTTTTAAAAAGAATATGTTTTTATTGATTTTGTAGAGAGAGATAGAAACATCGATGAGTGAGAAACATCGACTGGCTGCCTCTTGCATGCCCCCTACAGAAGAGCCTGCAACCCAGGCATGTGCTCTGACCAGGAATCGAATCAGCTGGCGATGAATTTCCTCAGTTTTTGTCTGTCTGAGAAAGTCTTTATTTCTCCTTTACTTTTGAAGGATAATTTTACTAGATATAAAATTCTAGCTGGTGTTTTTTTTCCCCCCCAGTAATCTCAATATTTCACTCTACCCTCTTCTTGCTTTCATGATGACTGATGCTCAATCACTGAGTCACACTAGCCAGGCAAGAATTAGGAACTTTTACAGTAAATTGCTGGTAATTTTAAATTGGTAAAACTGCTTTGGAAAGAATTTGGCAATATCTAGTAAATATTGAAGATACACAGACCCATGTTTAGGCATATACCCTGTAGAAAATTGTACATATGCAAAAAGAGATATGATAAAGGAAGTTAATTGCAAAGTATTTGTATAGGAAAATATTGGAATGTACTTAATTATCCCTCATTAGAGAAATGGATAAATAAATACTTAAATACTTATGAGAAAGAGTTCATTCAAAGTAGAATTTGAAGGTGCAGGACAAATAGAGGGCAATTGATAATGTCTAGTTCCTGAAATGGTAAGACTGGATGAGATGGAAGAAGAGATTGGCCTTAGCCAGGAGGAAGAACTTACTAGAGGCCCGGTGCACAAAAATTTGTGCACTCAGGGGGGAGGGGGGGTCCCTCAGCCCAGCCTGTGCCCTCTCGCAGTCTGGGACCCCTCGGGAGATAACGACCTGCTGGCTTAGGCCTGCTCCCAGGTGGCAGAGGGCAGGCCCAATCCCTAGGTGCAGCCCCTGGTCGGGCTCAGAGCAGGGCCCATTGGGGAGTTGGGGCGCCGCCCCCTGTCATGCACAGAGCAGGGCGGATTGGGAGGTTGCGACGCCACCCTCAGTCACCCTCAGGGTAGGGCCGATTGGGGGGTTGGGGCACCGCCCCCTGTCACACTCAAGGCAGGGTCGATGGGGAAGTTGCGGCACCACCCCCTGTCACGCACAGAGCAGGGCCCTTCAGGGGGTTGGGAAGCTCCCCCCTATCAGGCACAGAGCAGGGCTGATCAGGGAGTTGGGGTGCCTTCCCCTGTCACTAACAGAGCAGGGCAGATAGGGAGGTTGTGGCCCCGCCCCCTGTCACACACAGAGCCACAGGGCGATCAGGGGGTTTGGGCGCTGCCCCCTGTCACACTGATCCCAGTGCCGGGAGGCCTCACGGATCCGCTGATCCCGGTGCTGGGAGCCATATTATCCTTTTACTATATAGGATAGAGGCCTGGTGCATGGGTGGGTGCCGGCTGGTTTGCCCTGAAGGGTGTCCTGGATCAGGGTGGGGGTCCCCACTGGGGTGCCTGGCCAGCCTGGGTGAGGGGGTGATGGCTGTTTGCAGCTGGTCACACACCTTTCAGGGTGGGGGTCCCCACTAGGGTGGCTGGCCAGTCTGGGTGAGGGGCTGAGGGCTGTTTTCAGGCTGGCGGGTGACTGAAGCTCCCAACCACTCCTTTTTTTCTTTTGTCTTTTTTTATTCTGGGCCAGCTTTAGCTTTGAGGCTTGGCTCCAGCTCTTAGGCCTCTGCTACTGAAAGCAGGTTTCTGGCCTTTGTTTACCTTCTGTATTTGAAACAATGTTGCGATCCTGCTGACTGAAGCCCGGCGACTAAAGCAGGTTTCTGGGGTTTTGTTTAGCTTCTATATTAGTAACATAGTTGCTTAGAGTTGCAGCTCAGAGGCTGGCAGCGGCAGGTGGGGAACGTTGGAGTCCTCCGTCACTGAAGCAAGCAAGCCTCATGTTAGTTTCAAGCTGCCTGGCTGCCGGCCACCATCTTGGCTGGCAGTTAATTTGCATATCTCCCTGATTAGCCAATGGGAAGGGTAGCAGTTGTATGCTAATTACCATGTTTCTCTTTTATTAGATAGGACTAGAGGCCCGGTGCACAAAAATTTGTGCACTCAGGGGGGAGGGGGGTTCCCTCAGCCCGGCCTGTGCCCTCTCTCAGTCTGGGACCCCTCGGGAGATAACAACCTGCTGGCTTAGGCCTGCTCCCGGGTGGCAGAGGGCAGGCCCAATCTCTAGGTGCAGCCCCTGGTCGGGCTCAGAGCAGGGCCGATTGGGGAATTGGGGCGCCGCCCCCTGTCATGCACAGAGCAGGGCGGATTGGGAGGTTGCGATGCCACCCTCAGTCATGCTCAGGGTAGGGCCGATTGGGGGGTAGGGGCACTGCCCCCTGTCACACTCAAGGCAGGGTCGATGGGGAGGTTGCGGCGCCACCCCCTGTCACACACAGAGCAGGGCCAATCAGGGGGTTGGGGCGCTGCCCCCTGTCACGCACAGAACAGGGCAGATCAGGGGGTTGGGGCGCTGCCCCCTGTCATGTATAGAGCAGGGCCCATCAGGGGGGTTGGGGCTCTGTACCCTGTCACGCACAGAGCAGGGCCCATCAGGGGGTTGGGGAGCTCCCCCCTGTCACTCAGAGAGTAGGGCCGATAGGGGAGTTGGGGCACCGCCCCCTGTCACCCACAGAGCAGGGCCGATCAGGGGGTTGGGGCGCCGCCACTGTCACACTCAGGGCAGGGCCGATGGGGAGGTTATGGCTCTACCCCGTCACACACAGAGCAGGGCCCGTGGGGTGGGGGGGGGTTGGGGCGCCGCACCCTGTCACACAAAGCTGCAGGGCAATCAGGGGGTTGGGGAGCTCCCCCTATCAGGCACAGAGCAGGGCCGATCAGGGGGTTGAGGCGCCTTCCCCTGTCAGGAACAGAGCAGGGCGGATAGGGAGGTTGTGGCCCCGCCCCCTGTCACCCACAGAGCCACAGGGTGATCAGGGGGTTTGGGCGCTGCCCCCTGTCATGCTGATCCCGGTGCCAGGAGGCATATTACCCTTTTACTATATAGGATAGAGGCCTGGTGCACGGGTGGGGGCCGGCTGGTTTGCCCTGAAGGGTGTCCTGGATCAGGGTGGGGGTCCCCACTGGGGTGCCTGGCCATCCTGGATGAGGGGATGATGGCTGTTTGCAGCTGGTCACACACCCTTCTGGGTGGGGTTCCCCACTGGGGTGCCTGGCCAGCCTGGATGAGGGGCTGAGGGCTGTTTTCAGGCTGGTGGGTGACGGAAGCTCCCAACCACTCCTTTTTTTCTTTTTTCTTTTTTTTTATTCTGAGCCAGCTTTAGCTCTGAGGCTCCAGCTCTTAGGCCTCTGCTCCTGAAAGCAGGTATCTGGTTTGTTTAGGTTCTACAATCGAAACTCTGTATCAACTCCAGGTCTGAGATCCCAGCTAGCTGAAAGCTGGTTTCTGGGGTTTTGTTTAGCTTCTCTTTTTGTAACTATGTTTCAAACTGCCAGCTCAGAGGCCTGCAGCGGCAGGTGGGGAACGTTGGAGTCCTCTGTCACTGAAGCAAGCAAGCCTCATATTAGTTTCAAGCTGCCTGGCTGCCATCCGCCATCTTGGCTGGCAGTTAATTTGCATATCGCCCTGATTAGCCAATGAGAAGGGTAGCGGTCGTATGCTAATTACCATGTTTCTCTTTTATTAGATAGGATAATAAGTTGAAAGGAAGATAGAATAGGGGCAGAAATAGAAGTGAAGGGTTTGTGGCAAGAAAATGAAGGAACTCTTATCTGGTGGCTTTTGTTATTCCTCTAAGGTTGGAATAGGAAGTAAGTTTTTCTGCTGGGGAGATAATGGTGGTGATGGTGGTGGGTGTATTCTGTTCATCAAAAGATACCATTAGTAGAGGGGAAAGGAAAGCCACAGAAAATAATTGCAATGCATATACATGACAAAGGGCTCATGTTTAGATTATATGAAGAACTCCTCTAAATCAATTACAATGGACAATAGCCCAATTAAAATGAGCATTGAGAAAGACAAATACCATATGATTTCACTTATATGTAGAATCTAATTAACAAAATAAACACAACAGAAACAGACTCATAGATATAGAGAATAGACTGACAATTGTCAGAGGGGTGGGAGGTTCAGAGTCTGGGTGAAAATGCTGAAGGGATTAAGCAGTACAAATGGGTAGTCACAGAATAGTCACAGAGATGTAGGTTATAGTATAGTAAATGTAGTCAATACTATTGTGACAGCTATGTATGGGGCTAGGTGGGTACTTGAAGCAGTGGGGGTGGGGGGACCTCTCTGTAAAGTACATGATTGTCTAACCACTTTGCTGTACATCTGACACTAATACAGAATAATATTGAATATAAACTGTAATTGAAAAATAAAAATAATAAATTTAATAAATGGTCAAAAGACCTGTCAAGACACATCACAAAAGAGGATATCCAGATGACCAATATGAGCATATGAAAATATGGTTAACATAATTACCAATCAGGAAATGCATATTAAGTCTACAATGTGTCTACTGCTCATCCACCTGAATGGCTTATAGAGTAGACAATGCAAAGTGTTGTCAAGGTTGTTGAACAATTGGAGTCTTATACACTGCTGATGGGCGTATAAATTAGAACAAACTATTTACAAAAATTAACAGTATCTATTGAAGCTGAAAGTATGAATACCCTAAGACCTAGCAATTTCACGCCTGAATGTATATCTAATAGAAGCAAATGTGCATGTTTACCCAAAGACATGTATATGACTGATAAGAAAAGCATCATTTGTAATAGCCCCAACCTGGAAACTACCCAAAAATCCATCAATAGTAGAATGAATAAAACTTTTATTTGAATGCCATTGGAAACTACTGACACATGTAACGATATGAATGAGTCTCAAAAACAGTTTGCTGAGCAAAATATCCAGATACAATAGAATGCATAGTGTATCATCCCACTTGTACCGATTTTTAGAAAAGGCTGACCTAATCTGTAAGAAAAATCAAAATGGGGGTTGCTTCCTGGGAAGGGACAGGTGGAATATAGAATCAGAAAGGACCAGTGGAAACTTTCTTAGATGTTAGATGTGTTCGATAGCTTTATCTCTATAGAGGTTACACAGGCATATACACATATGTGCAATTTTATTTAGCTGTACACTTAAGATTATTCTTCTTTGTGCATTTTGTGCATATTATATTAATAAATTTTTTAAGCTCCTAGGTAATTCTTATATTACATCTTTCCTCACTTCCTCTCCTTTCTTTGAGCCTCTAGAAGCTCAACCCTACCCTTGGGCTTCTAGAGTAAGTACCTCTCTTTGGGACCCATATTGTCTCTGTGCCTTTTCTGTTCTGTTGCTGGTGCTTTTCCTCCATTCTCTTCTGGTTAGACCAATCTTATAGAATATTCTAGTCGCTATGTTCTAATCCATAATTACCAGCTCTAGGATAGTGTACTTCTACCCTCTTCCCTGTTCCATGATTTAGGATTGTCCATGTTGTAAAGGTCCAAGGGCTCAGGGGGAGACTTATGGAAGATTTGTTCTTAAAGTGTCTTTCAAATAAAAAAGTAGGCCATCATAGACAGTGAGCCATTAGTAACCCTAATGCAATACTGGCCCCATTCCAATGATTTGCTTTTGGAGATAAACAACCTAGATCAAACAAGTAATAAAGGGATTCTTTCTTGGCATTAAGTACCCACTGAATAATTTCTAATGTGTCTCTAAATAATCATCAATGGCTTTTATAGAGTTACCTTTAAGCTAATTATCCTTCGCCCTCTTTATTCCTCCTTCCTCTATCCTGATGTTCTTATTCTTTCACATCATGCTATCCATCTTAACTACTTATACTATTGTATTCCTCAGTCATCTTCCACAAAGCCTTTTAAAATTTATCCTTGGACCTCTCACCCCCCGCCATGGTCTAAATATTGAACTATTTAAGGTGTACAATATGTATAAGTCAAATTAATCGCCCACATTAGTACCCGTGTCTTTAAGAAACTGACCTTAAACTGAAAATCTCATACCTTCTAGAAAGATGAATCATAAGCATATTTACAATCCCTATGCTAATACATTATCAGCTAATCACAACACAGACCACAGTACTGTTTCAATTAATGGCTGGACATGCTTACCATTACCATTTTTTTCCTAAGTTAAAATCCACAGAAAAGACCTAAATCTACAGTGACAATATCTAGATTTTTCTCAATAAGTTCCATTGAAGTGTGAATGCAAATGTGTAGATTATTATTCTGAATGAATTAGGTACCCCATGCTTGCATGCTCTGTCAATTGAATTCTCACTTATCCTATTAGTGGTAAAATAGTGTAGTGGAGAAAGCACCCGACTTGTAGTCAGGAGAGTGAGGTCTTGTTTTGGCTCTGTTACTAAGTAGCTATGTATTTTTTAAGTTTATTTTTATTGTTGAGAGTAATACAGATGTCCCCCATCCTCCCCCTCCCCCTTTGCCTCCCTCTACCCGGCTCCCTATCTCTTGGCTTTAGGCTTGTCTATTCTGTAAGTTGAACCGCTTAGAGTATAAAATTCCTTTTATTTGCATTTTGCTTTATAGTTTTAAAAATTTCTTTATAAGAACTATCTTATCTGACCTCATAGCAACCTATGAGTTATACAAAGTAGGCATTATTTTCTCTAATTTTATATATTAGGGCCAGGGTGGCAAAAGGACTTGTTCAAGGTCAAACAGGGCAACAGGACAGAACTGGAGCTAGAACCTTCCTGCAACAATGTTCTTTCCATACTACCATACTGGCTTTTAAAAGCCTGTTGGGGACCAGAACCACTGATCATCCTCAGAGTTACCTGAGGGAAGTCATCCCATCACTAGTCCATGGTCTTTCCTTGTCCTCAGATATGAGCCCAGGGTAACCTTTTCCTTTCATAGAGCATACTTGGCATATTCTGTACCATTTACCTTTATCTCTTGCTGAATCATTGTACTCCCACTTTCTAAGGCTTTGGAAGGTGCTGAGGCAATAGACATAATGAGGAAGCTGGGGGCTGGAGGATATAAAACTAGTTGACATAGGGGAATGATGGGCTGGAAAGAGAAATACAATTATTTATTTTAAATTTTTTTCTTGTAGACTGCTCATGATTTAAACAGTGATCTTTTAGCCTAACATTTTTGTTAATCACTCTCTCTCTCCCCTGAGTCATTCTGATCCTTGAGGCAAGGAGCCAGTTTTCTTCTGCAGGAAGGTTATTGCTTATCCAAATGCCTGGGGGATGGGGATATCTTAAGGGTTGGTATTTGGGCTTGGTGAGGAAGCAGGAAGGGCGTGCCAAGGGCTAGGACAAATCATTCTCTGTCTTCTTATAGCTACCATTCCAAGTCTTAGCAATTATCCAACTATTTCATTCAAACATTTGTTTTGAACAGTTATTCATAGTCTATCTATCTATCTATCTATCTATCTATCTATCTATCTAGTATATAACTATCATGTATATCTATCTATCTAGGTGCTATATCTTAGGCACCAGCATAAGAATACAAATACAAAAGCTCATAACAGTTTCTGCCTTTAAGGGCCTTATGTCATGAGCACAACATATGACTGAAAGTGATATGCTTTCAAACTACTATATCTATATAACTTTTTTCTTCTTTGTTCATAAGATATGACATAGATGTGAAAAGATGTTGGTATTTCTCCTGTGAAAAGCATTTGTTGGTTTTAGTAAATCCTTCCTGGTATTCTCAAAAGGGGACATTGCAGTGGGACAGGTTTCTGGCCAAAGTTTGTCAGAAATGCTGCCAAAGTGTGAAATCAGCCAAGGTTTCTCTGGTGCCCTTCCAACCTCCCTGACTACTGCCTCTCAACTCTCTAAGGCCTTCACATTGTCCCCCAGCTTTCCAACTCTCTTCTTACTGCATTTTACCCAGATCTTTCTTACTTGGGCAGTTCATGCTTGGAGTTTTTCTATTCAGTCTTTTGCTGGGTAAAATGTATCTATACTCTTTTTCAGAAGGCCATGGACTGTGAGAGGCTAACGTTATGGAAACAGACACTGATTCAGGATACAGTTAAATAGAGGGCAGCCCTATTCACCTCTGGTCAATTCTATCAATGCATCAAGGATGGGATTTCTCCTTGTACTAGGCCAGTGGTCGGCAAACTCATTAGTCAACAGAGCCAAATATCAACAGTACAACGATTGAAATTTCTTTTGAGAGCCAAATTTTTTAAACTTAAACTATATAGGTAGGTACATTGTTATTAACTTCATTAGAGTACTCCTAAGGCTTAGGAAGAGCCACACTCAAGGGGCCAAAGATCCGCATGTGGCTCGCGAGCCACAGTTTGCCAACCATGGTACTAGACCATTAGAACTGTAGCCTATCCCACTTGTCTTCTTTTTTATTTATTTTTACTTTTTAAATCTTTATTGTTGAAAGTATTACATAGGTCCTCCTTCCCACCCCCACCCCCCATTAACCTCTTCCAGCCCACTCCCCTCTCTCCCCCCTAGGCCCTCACCACCCCATTGTCTGTGTCCACGGGCTATGCATATATGCATACAAGTTCATTGGTTGATCTCTTCCCACCCACTCTCCCCTGCCTTCCCTCTGAGGTTCAACAGTCTGTTCATGCTTCTATGTCTCTGGGTCTATTTTTGATCATCAGTTTATTTGGTTCATTATATTCCACATATGAGTGAGATCATGTGATACTTATCTTTCTCTGACTAGCTTATTTCGCTCAGCGTAATACTCTCCAGGTCCATCCATGCTGTTGCAAATGGTAAGAGTTCTTTCTTTTTTATTGCCATGTAGTATTTCATTGTGTAGATGTACCACAGTTGGTTTTTTTTTACCCACTCATTTCCTGATGGGCACTTAGGTTGTTTCCAAATCTTAGCTATTGTAAATTGTGCTGCTACGAACATAGGGGCGCGCATATTCTTTCTGATTGGTGTTTTGGGTTTCTTAGGGTATATTCCTAGAAGTGGGATCACTGGGTCCAATGGAAGTTCCATTTTTAATTTTTTGAGGAAAATTCATACTGTTTTCCACAGTGGCTGTACCAGTCTGCATTCCCACTAGCAGTGCACGAGGGTTCCTTTTTCTCCACAACCTCACCAGCACTTGTCTTTTGTTGATTTGTTAATGATAGCCATTCTGACAGGTGTGAGGTGATACCTCATTGTTGTTTTGATTTGTATCTCTCGGATGATTAGTGACTTTGAGCATTTTTTCATGTCTCTTGGCTTTCTGTATGTCCACTTTGGAGAAGTGTCTATTTAGGTCCTTTGCCCATTTTTTAATTGGATTGTTTGTCTTCCTTTTGTTATGAGTTCCCTATATATTTTGGAGATTAACCCCTTATTGGATGTATCATTGGCAAATATGTTCTCCCATGTAGTGGGATTTCTTGGTATTTTGTTGATGGTTTCTTTTGCAGTGCAGAAGCTTTTTATTTTAATGTAGTCCACTTGTCTTATCATCTTTCTCTAAGTCTAATTCCACAACAACAGCTATCTTTATTTTGCTTCAATTCAAGATTATATGTGTATTTTACTCTCTATTAAGGGTGATATATATATGATTAGTCACTAATCATATATCTATATCTTTATTGTTGAAAGTATTATATTTTCCCCCCTTTACCCCCACTAACCCCCTCAAGCCAGCCCTTGCCCCCAGCCCCAGACTTTCAGTGGGTGATATATTTTACAAAGACCCTTGGACTAATTTCTAATGACAACTCTAACACTAACTTGGACAATTCAGTCACCATAGTTGAGAGGAACCCAGACCCAGAGTTCATTTTTGATAGTGATTCCAATCTTTTTGGCATCATAACTCAAAATGAAAACAGTATTTGTCTATCTAACTGGGACAAACAGGTAAGGTTGCTTGCAGCCAGAAGCAACTGGCCTGGAAGTTCCAGCCTCCCAGAGTTCTGTCTGGTAACTCTGTAGGCTGAAGGAATCAGTATCTTATTGTCTACCCATAGTCCATTTGTGGAAAACCAGTGCCAAAGACAACACACCAATTGGGAGGTTTTAAGATTGCCTTTTTTTTTTTTTTTTTTACCATCTTCTCATATTGAAGATAAATTTCTTGTATGAAGTCTTTCCAATTAAATTTCCATTCTCTTCTTGAAAGCTTCCAGAGTTGAAAAATACACTGCCTCTCAAGGAAGGAAGTATGTTCCCTAATTGGCTAAACCTAATGGTTATATGGTTCTACTTTTATCAAAGTAAGTTTTGCCTCTCGGAGCACATTCCTTCAGGTGGGATTTGGTCAGAGCAAATTTCAGTAGAATTTTTACACCTTCCTTCCTCTGTATACTATACTTTTCTTAATTAAGACTGAGATTTTACTCTATCTGGTTTGGCTCAGTGGATAGAGAGAGCGTCAGAGAACTGAAGGGTCCCAGGTTCGATTCTGGTCAAGGGCACATGCTTGGGTTGCAGGCTCGATCCCCAGTAGGGGACCTGCAGGAGGCAGCCAATCAATGATTCTCTCTCATCATTGATGTTTCTCTCTCTCCCTCTCCCTTCCTCTCTGAAATCAATAAAAATATTTTTAAAAAAGAGACTGCGATTTTGCTCGATTTTCTATTAATTACACATTGTTGACTCATAGGCTGTCAATTTTTAAAAAATATTTTTTATTTATTTCAGGGAGGAAGGGAGAGGGAGAAAGAGATAGAAACATCAATGATGAGAGAGCATTACTGATCAGCTGCCTCCTGCACGCTCCACACTGGGAATCAAGCTCACAAGGCTGAGCATGTGCCTTGACTGGGAATCAAACCTTGACCTTCTTGGTTCATAGGTTGATGCTCAACCACTGAGCCATGCCGATCAGGTTCATAGGCTGTCAATTAAATCCCATAAGTCTTTTTTCATATATGAAGCTCTTAAGCCAAGTCTGCTCCTTCCTGTGTATTTGAAGAACATTTCCGTTGATCATGATCACATTTCATTTTTTAAAATATTAAATCCATTTGAGGTCTCTTTATCCCGATCTAAGTCATCAGCAAAAATATCGAACTAGCTTTTGGTTTGATTGTTCAACTAGCTGTGAGCCCATCTAATTGTGTTGTCACCTTTCTATTGTTTTCAGAATTATATCATATGAAACTTTGTCAAATATCTGCATCATTCAATCCAGATACAGCATAGGAAGAAAGTGCAACATGTCTCTAAATAGATATGAAATTGAAAATTGGAAGCTTAGCTGTCACTTGCCAATAAGAACACAAGAATTTATGTGGATGTGTTTCTGGCTTACTTGAGGAGAAAGGGAAACAAGAAATATGTCTCTGCATGGAAAGAGAAGAGGAAAATTTGAGGGGAGTGCCATGGAATGAGAAGGGAAATATATCAGAGTAATGGAGAGTGACCAGCACATGGCTTAAAGATAGGCAAGTAACTCCAAAAATAAGAAGTAGTTAGTTGAGGACCTCCAAGGTGGGAGGGACAAGATTTTAGGTGTTAGGAAACACACAACAAAGATAGTGGTTCCCAAACAAGAATATTTTCCACCACTTTGGTCATTATGAGTGAAACAGAACATCCAAAAGAACATGAATTGATAGGGTAGGAAAGGTGTGGCTGGTCAGCTGCATCTGCCAGCTACTGACAATGTTGTTATATATTGTTTTCTGTTAATTGAGCTTCATGTAACACTGTGGCAAGGGTGTAAATTGTGTAAAAATATGATGCTTAGGGGAAAAGCAAGCTACTTGCCTCAGTACAACAGATATTTCTAGCTGTAATATATACTAAAATAAAGTATTCACAGTAACTTAATTTGGATCTTTTGTTCTATCAAAAACCAGCACAGAGTTTTCAGTAGGAAATAATAGTATTCTGTCAAAACTGTTGGTCATAACTCTCAGTTCCTGGTGATCACTACATTTTTTTCTTCTCACCCATAATTATTTTTTGGTAATTAGTTCTAAAGTCTTGACCAAACTTTACATTAAAATCACATTTGATAAGTTTTTCAATTTCCCTTCATTATTTTGAAACTAAGGACTATATTTTCAACCTCTATTTTAATAGACTTTATATCTTTTTAAAATATATTTTTATTGATTTCAGAAAGGAAGGGAGAGGGAGAGAGAGATAGAAACATCAATGGTGGGAGAGAATCATTGATCAGCTTCCTCATGCACACCTCCTACTGGGTATCGAACCTGCAACCAAGTACATGCCCTTGACCAGAATCGAACCTGGGACCCTTCATTCCGAAGGCCTACACTCTATCCACTGAGCCAACCAGGTTAGGGCTAGAGCAGTTTTATATTCACAGCAAAATTGGATAGAAAATTCAAAGAATTTCTATATACCACCTGACCCTGCACATGTGTAGCCTCTCCAACTATCAACATTCCCTACCAGAGTGGTATATGTTATGATCAATGACACACCATTATCACCCAAAGTTTATAGTTTACATTAGGATTCTTTGCTGGTGTTGCAAATTCTATGGGTTTGAACAAATGTATAAAGACATGTATCTACCATTATGGCAGCATACAGAATAGTTTCACTGCCCTAAAAACCTGTGCTCCACCACTGGTAGTTTTTATTATCTCCATAATTTTGCCTTTTCCAAAGTGTCATAGAGTTGGAATTCTACAGTATGTAGCCTTTTTAGATTGGCTTCTTTCACTTCAAAATAGGCATTTAAGAGTTCTCCATGTCTTTTCAGGGCTTGATAGTGCATTTCTTTTTAGTGCTAATAATATTGCTTTGTCTGTATGTATCGCAGTTTATTCATCCATCCACCCACTGAAGGATACCTTGATTGCTTCTAAGTTTTGGAAAGGATGAGTAAAGGTTTTACAAACATTCATGTATAGGTTTCTTGCATAATTAACTTTTCAACCCATCTGGGTAAATACCAAGGGGTGTAATTGCTGGATCGTATGGTAAGAGTATGTTTAGTTTTTAGGAAACTGACAAACTGTCTTCCAAAGTACTATTTTTGCATTTCCATCAGCAATCAGAGTTCCTGTTGCTCCATGTCCTTGTTGGATTTTCATAATTTTAATCAGTGTGTAGTGGTATCTCTTTGTTTTTTTTAATATCCAATTCCTTACGACATATGATGTTGAGCATCTTTTCATGTGCTTATTTACTGTCTATATATACTATCTTCTTTGAGCAAGTATCTGTTCAGTTCTCTTTCCTGTTTCTTAAAATGTGGTAAGAACACATAACATGGCCCTAGCCAGTTTGGCTCGGTGGATAGAGCATCAGCCTGCGGACTGAAGGGTCTTGGTTTGATTCTGGTCAAGGGCACGTACCTTGGTTGCAGGCTCCTCCCAGGGCCAGGCCTGGTCGGGGCTCCTGCCGGAGTCAACCAATCGATGTGTTTATCTCACATCAATATTTCTCTGTCTTTCCCCCTCTCTTCCATACACTCTCTAAAAATCAATGGAAAATATCCTTGGGGGAGGATTTTTTTTAAAAAAAGAACACGTAACATGAGATCTACCCTTGCAACAAAAATCTAAGTGAATAATACAGGATTTCTAACTATAAGTACTACATTGTAGCAGGTCTCTAGAACTTATTCATCCTGTGTAACTGAAACTTTATGCCTATTGAACAACTCCCACTTTTCCCTCTTCTCAGCCCCTGACAAGCACTGTTTCACTATTTTAGATTCCTCATTATAAGTGGAATCATACTGTATTTGTTCTTCTGTGACTGACTTATTTCACTTAGCATGATGTACTTCAAATTTATACATGTTGTTGTATATGGCAAGATTTCCTTCTATTTAAGGCTGAATAATATTCAATTGTATGTATATACCACATTTTATTTGTTAATCTATTAATGAACATTTAAGTTGTTTTCATTCTTGACTATTGTGCACGATACTGCAATGAAGATGCAAGTGTAGATTAATTGTTGAGATCCTTATTTCTATTTTTTAAAACAAATACCCAGAGTGGGATTGCCAAATCATATCATAGTTTTAATTTTAATTTTTGAAGAATCTCCATATGTTTTCCATAGCAGCTGCACCATTTTATGACCCCACCAACAGTGTACAAGTATTTCAATTCTATATATCTTGGCTAAACCTTGTTATTTTTTTTTAATAATAGTCATCCTACCAGGTGTGAGGTGATATCTTATCATGGTTTAGATTTGCATTTCTCTGATGATTAATGATGTTATGCACTTTTTAGAGTTCCTCTCCCATACTCTATAAGTCTTCAAAGATCATCAAGAAGGATCTCATCCATAACTTTTTTCAATATGAATATAATTCATCTGGTTAGAAGACTTGAGCCCATTGAGTTAACTACATACTTTCTTCTCTTTCATCACTTTCATTGGGCTAAAAATCTTGCTTTCTAAAGTTTTATTAAGTCCAGTACAAAAACCAATATCTTTGACAAGGAGTAGGGGGACAAATGGTATCTGAGTAATTCTGATCTTTTTTAAAATCAGATGTTAACATAATATATGGCCCAAGCATTTCCCCCACATGAATCGCATATGTGAGTGGTTCTCAAAGGATAAATCTTGGTAAGATATCTTGTAATGGAAATCAGAAGACCTGAATTTTAATTCCACATCCCTCCTTGTGCTCACATTTGCTCTTATGATTTTTGGCAAGTTGCTTACCTTCTATGGATGCTAGTGTTGAATAAGTTGGGGCAAATGATGCCTAATATTTTTTTTTACAAATTATACGGTTCTAAAGGTCTATTAGAATGTGAAATCTGTGTAGTCATAGATGCCCACTGCTTTTATGTTACCCATTATCCCTACAGACATCTTAGGCTCCTTTTGTGTTCTTCCAATTTTTTTCCTTTCATCCTGTACATTTCTAGTTGTATTTTAGCAGATTCATGGCAGTGATTATCGATGATAATTGAATCATAGGATTATATAGTTGCATCTCTCACAACATATTCACAGTGAGTAAAGCCAACAAATTACAGTCATTTGCAAAGGTATAAAAAAGCTACGAGTAACATCAAGTGAAAAATAAATACTCATCAATAAAAATACTGATGTAAAGTTTGGACATATCTAATCGCTACGCCTGTAGACATAGACTATTAGAATGTTAAATGTTGCAGGTGAAAAATTGATGTTTTGGGAGGTGGAGACCAACTTTTCCTCTCTCCTCTGGTTTCCAAGAGAAAAAAATTTTCCCTGCACTCTTCTTTTATTTGTCTGTTCCCTGACCTACTAATTCTGGTGACTTACTTGACTGATGAATTTGGGAACATGAACTGAGCATGTGTAACTGAGCCTCTTTCCCCTTCTCTTCCCTTGGTTGTTAGCAGACTATAGGGAAGTATGTGGTCTTGTCTAGTTCTTTATCCAAGTTTTACAGGGACAGGCTTTCACATAAGCATACCTATGGTTGTATAGTATTGGATAGATAAGTGACTAATTATTTGGTGTAATATTAAGAAAGCCACATTCTCCAAATTAGCTTAATCAGTAATAAAGTTGATGTGTTTATCTCCATGTGTATAACTTCTCTATTTTTAAGTTGGTTCCAAACTCAAGCTAAGAAAGGGGGAGTTATATGGTGACCCTCTAGAGCAGTGGTTCTCAACCTTCCTAATACCATGACCCTTTAATACAGTTCCTCATGTTGTGGTGACCCCCAATTTCATTGTTACAAATTGAACATAATTAAAGCATAGTGATTAATCACAAAAATAATATGTAATTATATATGTGTTTTCCGATGGTCTTAGGCGACCCCTGTTAAAGGGGTCATTTGACCCCCAAAGGGGTCGCGACCCACAGGTTGAGAACCGCTGCTCTAGAGCTCTTATAATCAGAAAATGGAGCTCCTACAAACGTAGAAAACACATGCGACCTCTGTGGACTCCATTGTGTACCTGGGAAGTCATTTCAAGAAATGTCTTATCAGAGCAGAAAGGTTATCTATTTTCCTGGCCAAGACTTCATGGCCTGATGAAATACTTTTTTATTATTCCCATGAATAGACTGAAATGCCTGCTGAGTGACTATTTGGTACTGGGCACTCCCGTAATGTTGGAAAACTCCCACCAAAACACACACACACAGCATGGATGGAACTGGAGAGCATTATGCTAAGCGAAATAAGCCACACACACACACACACACACACACACACACACACACACACACACACACACACACACAAGATCTGGTTTTATGAAAAACATGGACTTGTGCTTGGCTATACTGGGGCCTTCCACATAAGCCTGTAGGCTTTTTTGAATAAAGAAAAGATGTGTCCAGAGGTATATCAGCACTGTCACATTAAATGAGATGGCCTGGGTTGAAATGTGAGGATCCTTACACACTCTAATGGACTATTACTTCTAGACTGAATGGGCTAGTTGTCAAAAGGGACTTCCCTTAGTGTAAATTTTTCTCTCCTTATTTTTATTATCTGTGCTCTGAGTTTAGGAGAAAACCATTCTATTCCTAACCTCCTAAAGTGCAGTTAAGAGAATGCTCCTATAAACTTATTGCAGAAGAAAAAAAAAAAACACGCTTTGATGACTACAGTAGAATGACTCCAGTACCCTTCAGAATGGATAGAAAAATCTTGTGATTTTGTTATGTTAATCTATAAAGTATCCAATTCTAATGTTCTATATTTCTGGCTGAAGAAATCCCTTATAGAATATTTAGCAAATTAACAGTCTGTGTCCCTTTGCTAGAGATCCCAAGTCAGTCCTTTCCATTGAAGAAAAAAAAAGGACTAAAAGTGAGAAAGAAAAAATATCTATACTGGTAAGGGACTGAAAATGTGGTGGAATTTTTAGTGAAGCCCTCTAGGTTGGACACTTCTTAGTGTAATGTTTTTTTAAGTTATTAATTCATCTATTTTTATGAGTCTATGAAGATGCTTAATTTCTTTTTAAATTTCTTTCAGTGTTTTGTGTTTTCCTAGGAATATGTCCACTTTATCTAACTTATGTAATTTGTTGGCATATTCTTGTTCATAATATTCCCTTATAATACTTTTTATTTCTATATGGTTGGTAGTGATAATGTCTCTTTCTTTTATTCGTTATTTGAGTCTTCTCTTTTTCCCCCTTGATCAATCTATGTAAAGGTTCGTCAATTTTGCTGATATTTTCAAAGATCCACGCTTTGAATTAATTTGCTCTGCTTCTTTTATTCTCTATTAATTTCTCTTCTAATCCTTATACTTTCATAAATATGTCACTCACATCCTTGGCCTTCTTTCCTTTACTGTAACATCATCCTTGTAGTGCCTATTGATTTGCCCATGGCCTTGAAAGTAATACATTTAGGAAATAAAGAAGATAGAGCTGTGTAGCCTGAAGAATTCACATTAAGGAAGTTTGTCCTGTGTAAGAGATAAGTTTATTCAATTGGATCCTAGAACATAAATTCAAACAAAAAGTGGAAATTACACAGGATTAGATTTCAGATCAATTATAAAGAACTTTGTAAACCATTGAAGCTGTATAATTTTATTGTACATGTGAGGAAACAGACCCAGAGTGGGGAAGAGAATTTCATAAGGTCATATATTGAGTTAGTAGTAGAATCAAGAGCTTTCAAGCCTACAGCTACACAAAAGCCTGGATGTAGTCTTGCCTCTGAATGAAGGTTCTTTGTGAAGAAAGCTACTGCAATGTTGAAAGTTAAGTTTCCTCAGTTTAGACTTGTCATTAAGTGATTGTTCAAAGTCACTTTTTATTCATGAATGCAGTAGCTAACTCTTTGCAGGCCAATCACTTGTGCATAATCCCCAGTCCCTGACTTTGCTGCCCTAACTGCTTTTTTTGTGGATAGGGATACAGGAGATTAGTTCTTTATTCTTTCTTTCTTTCTTTCTTTCTTTCTTTCTTTCTTTCTTTCTTTCTTTCTTTTAGTTTAAATATATAGTTACTTAAAAAAATTTTTTTTATTGATTAAGTTATTACATATGTGTCCTTATCCCCCCATTACCCTCCATCCCCCTACTCATGCCCTCACCCCCTTGTTGTCTGTGTCCATTGGTTAGGCCTATAGAGATTAGTTCTTTCAATCAGCTAGTATCACACTGTAAAATTATACAAATGACCTCTGTGAGATCTGTTGTTAATATTTGATAACCCTAACCTGATCACATCTATATATATAAAAGCCTAAGCGACCGTCCAACCATCCGACCGGTAGTTATGATGCACACTGACCACCTGGGGGCAGACACTCAACACAAGAGCTGCTGAGCTGTGGTGACTTGGCAGCTGTGGTTCTCGGGTGATGCACCCGGAACCAGAGAGGAGGGAGCCCGATTCCAAGGTGTGTCACCGAGAATCACCTTTTCGCAATCCGGGACCCCTTGGGGGATGTCAGAGAGCTGGTTTTGGCCTGATCCCCACAGGCCAGACCGAGGGACCCCACCAGTGCACAAATCTGTACACTGGGCCTCTAGTATCTATATATATTAAAGGCTATGCTAAGTGTCTGACGGTCTGACCAGTCGCTATGATGTGCACTAACCACCAGGGGGCAGACATTCAACACAGGAGCTGCCAAGCTGCAGTGACTTGGAAGTGGCGGTTCTCGAGTGGTGACCCCGAAACCAGAGAAGAGGGAGCCGAATTCCTCATGGGGGGCCACATGATTCCACCTTCAGCCATGGGTTATGTTGTTGCTGGGGCACTGTCGGCCCCGAATCTGATTTACTGCACACTTGCATTTGCATTCCACACCCTGTACAACAGCAACTTTGCAGCATGCCCTCTCACACTCTGGGACCCCTCAGGGGATGTCAGAGAGCCAGTTTTGGCCTGATCCCTGCAGGCCAGGCCGAGGGACCCCACCTGCCAGAAGAACCCTGCTCACTCTGCAGATGCCGGGGAGGGTCCAGGAGAGGTTGGCTCCAGGGCATGTCTAACCCATCTCACCCAATCCCACCCCGCTGGCCACCTTCTAATTAATTTCCTTTCAATGTGCACGAATCCATGCACCAGGTCACTAGTAATTAATAAACACAGAAATGTATCTTTGTCTTAGATTTTTCTGCTGTATTTTTACTCTTTCAGCCAGGCCTTTTATCCTCTTTTTCTTCTCGTATTTTATTTTATATTACAGTCATGGGCCAAATAACAATGTACCGGTCAATGATGGACCACATATGAAGATGGTAACATAAGATTATAATGGAGCTGAATTTACTGTAATACATGGAAGGATATGTGGGTTTAGGAGGAATTTTTTTCTTTATAGCAGCAATACCTGTGGGGCTTGACAATAGATTCCATCTTACTCACAGCACTTCAATTTTGAGTGCACAGATTACATCCCAATCAGTCAGCCACTGACCTGTTTCAACACAGAGGGGCCTATCCCCCCCAGAACTACATATTAAGAGGGTGTTACAGCCCTCCCAGATCCAGCTTGATGGTCTTCACGGGGCATTGCTTTAAATTCTCTGGGGAGGATCTAAGATCCTGTACAAGGACACAGGTCAACAGGAGCTACCTTAACAAGTATTGGGTGACACTGCCATTTAAGTAAAAGCTTCCTGTGGTAGAGAGGAGCCAGCCTGTCCTGTACTTTTAAATATATATAAATACTAGAGGCCTGGTGCCCAAAATTTGTGCACGGATATGGTTGCTAGGCCTGGCCTGCAATCAAGGCCATCTTCTCCAGCTGTCTGAAGCTGGCCCTACCCCCCGTGCCACCCACCCCCAGTTCCCCGTTTGCCATCGGGTGATCGGTGCCTGATGCCTGGGGGAAGGAACTGAGAGGTCGGCTGTTCCCGCCTGCTCACTGGCTCCACCCCCTCCATGGGTGGCCATCAGGTGATCGGAACCTGCCAGCCGGGGAAAGGGACCAAGAGGTGGTCAGTGCGCCTCATAGTGACTGGTCCAGTGGTCGTACTGCTGTTAGGGTCAATTTGCATATTACCCTTTTGTTATATAGGATAGAGGCCTGGTGCACAGGTGGGGGCTGGCTGGCCTGCTCTGAAGGGGGCCCCGGATCAGGGTGGGGGGTTCCCTCTTGGGGCGGGGCTGGCCTGGGCAAGGGGCTGCGGGTGGTTTGCAGGCTGGCCATGCCCCTGATCAGGGTGGGGTTCCCTGCTGGGGTGTGGGGCTGGCCTGGGTGAGAGGTTGCCGGGGGTTTGCAGGCTGGCCATGCCCCGATCAGGAGGGGTGTCCATGCTGGAGGTCGGGGCAGGCCTGGGCTTAAGGCCACCAAGGGTTTGCAGGCTGGCCATGCCTCTGATCAGGGCTGGGGGGTCCCTGTCTGAGTGAGGGGCCATGGGAAGTTTGTAGGCCAGCCACACCCCCAGCTTTGTTAGGAAGGATGTCTGGAATGACGTCCGGAAGACATCTGGTCTAATTAGCATATTACCTTATTATTAATACATATACATATACATATACATATACATATACATATACATATACATATACATATGTATTGATTTCAGAGAGGGGCAGAGAGAGATAGAAACATCAATGATGAGAGAGAAGCATTGATTGGCTACTTCCTGCACACCCCCTACTGGGGATTGATCCCATAACCCAGGCATATGCCTGTGACTGGAATCGAACCTAGGACCCTTCAGTTTGCAGGCCAATGCTCTATCCACTGAGCGAAACTGGCTAGGGCCTATCCCCATATTTTGAAAATATTTTCAGGTTGTAATGATGTGAAGTGTAGGAAAGTTTTCTATCTTCCATCAACTCAATGCCAGAGAGAGCCCTTTGTGCCAGATAGGGTCAATGGAACAATTTCCAAAGTCAAAATATTGGGTCCTCACTTTTATAACCTCTCCATGTTAAACACCCACTTTTTCTATGAATACCGCAATGTTTCTTAATCTGACTACTGCTCCAACATACAATAGCCAAAACCACGTTTTCCTGATAATCCCTATGTTTCTTTATCTCTCCATTTTGATTTCTTATTCCTTCTGATCCTCAAGTCACCTTTCACTCCCACCTGATGGCCACTATTAGGTGATATATACCTTACCCAGCCAGTTTCTCCTCAATATTTCCAATCACATCCCTGTTTGTGGAACAGCATGACATGTTGATGTTCTCTTTCTGACCCTGTTGGATAGAAGTGGGGGGGGGGGAGGCTTGTGAGACAGTGTTTATAAAGTCTACAGTAGTGTATAGTAATGCCCTAGGCCAGTGGTCGGCAAACTCATCAGTCAACAGAGCCAAATATCAACAGTACAACGATTGACATTTCTTTTGAGAGCCAAATTTTTTAAACTTAAACTATATAGGTAGGTACATTGTGATTAACTTCATTAGGGTACTCCTAAGCTGGCCTTTGTTAAAAACGTCCTCAATCTGAAGGGTCGACCTCAGCGAACGTACCCCCACTTCTTCTAACGCCACTTCTTCAAAATAGACTCGCCCAGGTCGAAAACCGACTTCTGCGCATGGGCCACGAAGTTTCAATTGCACTGTACTGCACACCCGCACGTGGTATTTTGTGGAAGAGCCACACTCAAGGGGCCAAAGAGCCACATGTGACTCGCAAGCCACAGTTTGCCGACTACTGCCCTAGACCTTCATGTTCACTCACCACTCACTGACTGACTCTCCCAAAGCAACTTCCAATCCTGCAAGTTCATGGTAAATGCCCTCTAGAAGTATACCATTTTTTATCTTTTTAACTGTATTATAACTGTACCTTTTCTATGGTTAGATACATAAATACTAACCATGTTATTATGATTGCCTACAGTATTCAGTACAGTAACATACTGTACAGGTTTTAGCCTAGGAGCATATAGCCTAGGTATACATGTAGTAGGCTATGCCATGTAGGTTTGTGTCAGTACACCCTGTGGTTTTTACACAATGATGAAATCACCTAACCATGCATTTCTCAGAATGCATCCTTGTCATTAAGCAATGCACATGACTGTATAGGGATATTCCTTCCTTTTCACATTTGAAAAAAACTGAGTTTATTTTGATTACCTGAAATCTCCATTATCCTCTTTTAATCTTGTTGAGTGAGCCTTTTAAGTTTACTCTTTCTGCCTTTGTTTCCGGCTATATGAAAGCAGACAAACTAGGAAATTTTCTATCTTGATCCCCTTCTAGCAGTAGCTATGCTTTTACCTTTTGGGTAGTTTTTCTACTGAGCTAGAATAAACGACATCCACAGAGATTTTCCTCTGTGCTTTAAAATGCTAAGAGCATAATTTCTCATTGGGAGGTAGAAGATGTGCTCTCATTCTTTGGTGTTTAAGTCTAGGTATTTGTTTGTTTGTTTGTTTGTTTGTGTAGGGTTTTTTTGTGGGGTTTTGTGTGTGTGTGTCTCCTGGTTATCAAGGTGTGCTTTAGAATTTCAATAAGTCTTGTTTTATTCAACTCAGGAATGGTGTATTCTAATATTTCTTTCTTGATGTCTTCATTTTGTTTCACTCCTATTATATCTTCTTTCCTGACTATTTCATAATAGCCTCCTCTAATTTAGTTGCATAGGTACATTTTATTACATTAGTCGATAATACCATTTAATTGGGATGTTTGGTTTCTTTATTGTTGAGTTTTAAGAGGTCTTACATTCAAGTCTTTAATCCATTTTGAGTTAAATTTTGTGGATGATGTAAGATTGTGATGTAGTTTCATTCTTCTGTATATGGCTGGCCAGTTTTTGCAACACCATTTATTGAAGAGTCTTATTTTCTTCATTGTATATTCTTGGCTCTTTTGTCATTACATTAGTTGTTCATAAATCTGTGGGTTTATTTCTGGACTTTCAATTCTGCCCCATTGGTTTGTGTGTGTGTTTTCTTGTGATACTATACTGTTTTTGATTACTATAGCTTTGAGTATAGTTTGAATTTTTTTTTATTTGGGATTCTTTGGCTATTCAGTGTCTTTTGTGGTTCCATACTATTTTTAGGATTTTTGTTCTATTTCTATAAAGATATCATTGTGATTTTCATTGTTTTGACTTGCAGATTGCTTTATATAATATGGACATTGTACCAATGTTAGTTCTTCCAGTCCATGAACACAGAATATCTTTCCATTTCTTTGTGTCTTCTTCACTTTCTTTCAACAGCATCTTGTGGTTTTCAGCATACAAATATTTCGCTTCCTTTGTTAAGTTTGTTCCTACATACTTTATTTTTTTCTGTTTCAATTATTAATAGGATTTTCTTCATTTCTCTTTCTGATATTTTGTTAGTATATAGAAGCACAACAGATATTTTTATATGGATTTTGCATTCTGCAATTTTACTGTATTTTTTATTATTTCTAATAGTGTTTTTGGTAGTCGTTAGAGTTTTCTCTGTATAAAATTGTCATAAACAAATAGTGACAGCTTTACTTCTACCTTTCCAATTTAAATGCCCTTTTTCTTTTTCTTTTCTTATAACTCCTAGTACTAGGTTAAATAACTCTGGTGAGAGTGGGTATTATTGTCTTGTTCTTGATCTTAGAGAAAAGGCTTTCAGTTTCTCATCATTGAGTATGATATCAGCTGAGGGTTTGACATATACAGCCTTCATTATGTTGAGGTACTTTCCTTATATACTCATTTTATTGAGAGTTTTTATGTCATAAATGGATGCTGCATCTTGTCAAATGCTTTCTATGCATCTATTGATATAATCATGTGACTTTTAACTTTCATTTTGTTAATGTTTTGTATCACATTGATTGATTTGAGGATGTTAATCCATACTTGCATCACTGAAACCAATCCCACTTGATTGTGGTATAAGATCCTCTTAATGTATTGTTTTATTCAGCTAACTAGTATTTTGTTGAGGATTTTTTTCATCCATGTTTATCAGAGATATTGGCCCATGATTTCTTTTTTTTGTAATGTGCTTGCCTGATTTTGGTATCAGGATAATGTTGGCTTTGTAAAAATGAGTTAAGAAGCATTCTCTTGTTTTCAACTTTTTGGAAGAATTTGAGAGATGATTTTGTAGAATTCACCAGTGAAGCCTTTTTGTCCTGGGCTTTTGTTTTTGTTTTTAAAAATTACTATTCCAATTTCCTGATTAGTGATTGCTCTGTAAATCAAAATTAATTTTAGACTAAAATAAAGAATAAAAAAGCATTTATTCAAGCAAAAGAAGTTGCCGATTTGGAGACACAGATTAAGGTAGCAACCTTAATTATGTTTCCTCCAGGCAAAAGGAAGGCTGCCTTTTATAGTGAAAGCTCCCACCCAGGTTCTCAATTAAGTCTGTTTAATGTAAATAAGGTATCCAAATTTGCAGTTCTGATTGGATGGAGTAGGTCTCAGTCCGTTGGTAGAAAGATGAAACCAAGTTTTCCCTGCAGTGGTTGACTCAGATAGCATACAAAAAAGGGGGGGGGGGGCATAATGTAGAAAGCCGTGAGTTCAGCCTGAGGTTCTTCCAGGTATACAGAGTTTGTAAAAAGCCCCTGTGAGCAACTGGCTACTTGGCTCTTATTATTTACAAAATTTGGGCCCTCAGTTGACCATCTCAGCAGGTACTGGTAAATTCCTTCTTGGTATACACATCAAAAAAATCTTTCTTCATGGGGTCCACAGCTCTATTCAGGATTTATAATTCTTCGTAAATCAGTCTAGGAAAGCTGTATGCATCTAAGAACTTGTCCATTTCTTCTAGGTTGTCCAATTTGGTGGCGTATAGCTTTTCATAGTATTCTTGTATAATCCTTTATATTTCTGTCGTGTCCATTGTAACTTCCCTTTTATTTCTGGTTTTGTTTTCTCTCTTTTTTCCTTAATGTGTCTAGCTAAAGATTTGTCAACTTTGTTTATCTTTTCAATGAACCAGCTCTCCATTTTATTAATTTTTCCTATTGTCTCTTTATTTTCTATTTCATTTATTTTTGCTCTGGTTTTTATTATTTCCTTCCTTCTACTGACTTTGAGCTTTAGTTGTTTTGTTACTTCAGATATAATCTTAGATTGTTTTTGTTTAAAGTTTTTTTTTTTCTGGAGGTTTTTTTCTGTATTGCTATAAACTTCCCTCTTATTAAATCACTTTTGCTGCATCCCCAAATTTTTGGTATTGTTGTATGTTCATTTTCATTTGTCTTTATATATCTTTTGATTTCTTCTTTTATTTCTTCATTGACCTAATAGTTGTTCAGTAACATGTTGTTTAATCTGCACATGCGTATGATGGTCCCAGCTTTATTCTTATAGTTGATTTCCAGTTTCATATGATTGTGTTTGGAGGGTATGCTTGGTATGATTTCAGTCTTCTTGAGTTTATTGAGGCTTGTTTAGTGTCCCAACACCTGTCCTTGAGAATATTCCTTGTGCATTTGAGAAAAATGTGTATTCTGTCATTTTAGGATGGAAAGTTTTGTGAATATCAATTTAGTCTATTTGGTATAATGTGTCATTTAAGGACAATGTTTTCTTGTTGATTTTCTTTCTGGATTAGCAGCCCATTGATGTTAGTTGGGTATTAAAATCCTCCACTGTTATTGTATTATTGTCAGTTGCTTCCTTTAGGTCTTTTAATAATTTCTTTATATATTTTGATGCTACTATGTTGGGTGTATACATGTTAATAACTGTTATATCTTCTTGATAGATTGTCCTCTTCATTATAAAATGTCCACTTTTTTCTCTTGCTATCTTTTTTTTTTTTGTCTTGAAGTCTATTTTGTCTGACATAAGTATGGCTACACCAGCTTTTTCCCTCTGTATACCATTTACTTGGAGTATCATCTTCTACCCCTTCACGTTGAGCCTGTTTGTCTTTGAAGCTGAGATGTGTCTTCTGAAGGCAACACATAGTTACCATGAGGTTTGTATAAAATGTCTGATCGATAAAATAGTCCTTTTCCACCTGGCTTGTGTGGCTCAGTGGTTGAGCGTTGATCTATGAACTAGGAGGTCACGTTTGATTCCCGGTCAGGGCACATGCCTGGGTTGCGGGCTCGATCCCCAGTGTGAGGTGTGCAGGAAGAAGCCGATCCATGATTCTCTCTCATCATTAATTTTTCTATCTTTCTCTCCCTCTCCCTTTCTCTCTCTGAAATCAATAAAAACATATTTTAAAAGAATATTCTTTTTTCTTCAGTAGCATCTTATCTTTATTTTCTTAGACAAGTTGAGGCTTTTTCCTCCTCCCTTTTTGTGTTTTGTTGTCACCAATTATCCCTTTTTATGTTCTATGTTCGTTACCAAATTGCAATATCTATGTTATTTTAACACTTTCCCCCCTTTAACCTTTATGTTATAATTGTTTATTATCTTATTCTGACATAGAGTTGCATTTTCTTCTGTCTGTTCGTCACCTTACTCGAAGTTTTGTAAACTTTTGTCTTTTTGTTTTAGGTAGAAGAATTTCTTTCAACATTTCTTATAATGCAGGTCTTGTGACAATAAGTTCCTCCAGCTTTTGTTTGTCTGGGAAAACATTTATTTCTCCTTCATAGCTATAAGATAATTTGCTGTACATATCATTTTTTTGGTTGGTGTTTTCTCTCTTTTAATATTTTAAACATGTCATTCCATTCTCTCCTGGCCTGAGAAATCTGATGACAATCTAATGGGGCTTACTTTGCAGGTTACTGTGTTTTTTCCCCTGGATGCCTTGAGAATTTTTTCTTTATCATTAACCTCAGATAGTTTTAATATAATGTGTCTCGGAGATGTTTTTGCTTTGAAATAATTATGTGTTCTGTTAGCCTTTTGCATTTAAATGACCATTTCATTCCCTAGGTTTCAAAAGTCCTCATCAATTATTTCTTTGAATAAGCTCTCTGTTTTCTTCTCCCTCTCTTCTCCTTATGGGATACCCATTATCCTTATATTGTTTTTTTTCTAATGGAGTCAGATCTTTTAGAGTTCTTCTAATTTTTTTAATGTTAGTTCACTCTCTTCTTCTATCTGAATCATTTCTGGATATCTTTCTTCAAGTTTGCTAATTCTCTCTTCCATTTGATCTGCTCTATTTCCAATTCTTTATAATGCATTCTTCATCTCATTCATTGAGTTCTTGAGCTCCAGAATTTCTGTGTTTTTTTTTAAATAGTTTCAATCTCTTTAATAAAGTCCTTCTTTTGTTCATTAATTTTATTCCTGAGTTCATTGTTCTGCCTTTCTGAGTTTCCTTGTATCTCTTTGAGTTTCCTCAAAACTGCTATCTTGAATTCTGTATCATTTAAATCAAAATCCTCCGTGACTTAGAGTTTGGTTTCTGAGGATTTGTCACTATCTTTCTGTGTTACCGTGTTTTCTTTGTTAATGTTACTTCATATATTGTTCCTCTGCCAGAGCAGTTGAAGTATTGGGCTCTTTTCTTATTTAGGTAACATTTTGAACTTAACAATTCAGCAGGTTGGTAATTAGAGCTCTATCTTTTGTTTTCCAGCAGATGGTGCAATAGCACAAGTTTTTTCCTCTTACCTATACTACCAGTGCTTCTGGGGTCACAGGGGTGGGGGAGTGTGGTTGGATGTAAATCAACTCCTGAGTGAACAGGGTAGTGATTGTCCCTGCTGAGTCTGGGTTGCCTCAGTTTTGGGGCACCACCACCATGGTGGGGTGGGATGAGGGGGGGCGGAGAAGAACTGGGTTTGCAAGCTGACGGTGCTGTCTCGTAGTTACTAATGGCCATAGGCCTGCTGTGTTTTTAGTGGCATCTGCGCTGCTGATACCAGGTTCTGCCATAATGAGAGGAGCCAGCTTCTTGGGCACCAAGGCTGCTTCTGTCCCTATTACCTTCCATTGAACCATAATGTGGGGTCAAAAGCCTGACACTTCAATTACTACTATGTTGACTGGGGTCAGGGCAGTACCAAACTGTTTCTGTGGATACCATCTTTATCCTGTCCCCAATTCCACCTCTCCTATGCATTCTAATATGCCCACCTTCAGATGTAGTGATACATGGATCTCTCAGGTATGTTAGTGTGTTGAGCAAAGGAACCTTTGTTGAATAATAGTTGTCCAACTTGTTGTAAATTTAAAAGGAGATACAAAGGGGTCTTCTCACTCGACCGTGATGCTGACAGCAGAAAAGCCAAATATACAATTTTTTATTTAACTGTCTTTATTATTGAACAGTTAGCCTGTTTTCACATTTTTTTGCAGTGTTGTAGAAAAATATTATTTTACATGTCTCCTAATACATGTGTATGTTTTCCTCCAGGGAAGAAATGGAATGGGTGTCATAGATTATTAACATTTTTAATTTTATTAAAACAGCCAGAATATACTCCAAAATGGCTATAACAATTTAGACTCTCACAACCTTGCTAAAATTAGATATAGCTTTCAAATGTAACCTGTACAAAATCAATCTACCTGTAGCGGTCTCAGCATGGTGTCAATATCAATAAATACTTGTCTAAAATCCAAAAAGAACTGTAAAAAAAAACCCCTTAAGTTTTCCCCCTCTTAATATTCCTTTCACAACACATAGCAAACTATCTTTAAAAAAATAATTTTCACTTATTTACTTTCCAAAATTCCCACTCATCTGGCGTAGAAGATAAACTAATCCCTTTCTATCTCTCTCAAAATTATGTAAAAACACTTATATCTAACCTAAGCTAATTTTTCTTCTTTTAGTAATTGTCTAAACTTTCCAGCGTAAATCAAACAAATCCTGGTTTATTCCATTTCTATCTTTTAACCATTATCCTGGTCTTTGAAACAAAGTCCAAGAAATGCAAGGACAGAATTCCCTTTAGTGGATTTGTGAGGATTAGAGGTTGTAAATACTTTTATTTTAATTCTTTTTCCTAGCATATGTGCTTGTGCAAAATGCAAGATTAGTTTTAAGTTTGAACTTTAAGCAGGAAGAATGTCTTTCCACAAGAGGGGTTTTAAAATTCCTCTTTTATGTACACAGTACACAGAAAAATGTAGATACTGAAGAAAAGAAAACATAGCTTCCAGGGAGAAAACAGATAAGGAGTGCTCAGATCAGAACAGCTGCAGCAAGTAGCATTAATAAAACCCTTTCTAGTTATGATTATTCTACTCACATAGTTTCTGCTTTAAAAATTCTGAGCCTTTCAAGCAGGGCTTTGAATATTCCCATGATTGATTAGCAGATATTTCTAGAGTTCCTCCTGTGTACAAAGTGCAATATTGTGTAGTTTGTGACAGAGGGGGAGCAAGCATAGAAGACCCAAGAGATATGGTATCTGCTCTTTGATACCTTTTAGTTTAGTTTTAGAGTGTCACTGGGCTAAACGTACAGACTCTGAGGTCAAACTTCATGGTGACATGACTTCGCCACCTACTTGTGTGACCTCGGCTAGTTTAGCTCTCTGAATCTCCTTTTTTTCATGTATGAAAATAATAATAGTACCTATCTCATATATCTGTTCGGAAAGAAAGAGTTTTTCCTATTCCTGGTATATCTTATGTAGAGGGTAAACAGAAACATGTCTTTTATCTGATCCTCATTCACTCCTTCATCAGGAAAACACAAATCAAAACCACAATGAGATACCACTTCACACCCACGAGGATAGCCATAACAAAAAAAAATTAATGGAAAATAGCGAGGGTTGAAGAGGCTGTAGAGAAATTAAAACCCTTGTACATTGCTGGTGGGAATGTAAAATGCTGCAACCACGGTGGAAAACAAGTTTGACGATTCTTCAAAGTGTTAAACATAGTTACCGTATGACAAAAAAATGTGCACTCCTAACTATATCTACAAAAGAAGTTAAACAGGTTTTCAAGCAAAAACTTTGACATGAAAGTTCATAAGATTCCTTTTCACAGTAGCCAAAAAGGGTGGGGGAGGAAACATAAATGTCCACCAAGAGACAAATGGAAAAACAAAATGTGGTCTAGTCATACAATGATATAGTATTCAGCTTTAAGGTATATAATTCTACATGCTACATGCTACAATATGGATGAACCCTGAAAACATTAAGTAAAGTGAAATAAACCAGACGCTAAAGGACAAATATTGTCTGATTCCACTTATATATATCTTATATGTTTATATTATATTAAGAAAAAAGTGTTTACATAGCCCAATTTTCTCTTCTCTTTTTGGAGCTAGACTGCCCATAGGAAGCAAGCAACATAGCAAGGCATGCAATTTAGTGTGGCCTGATGTCTTTGGCAGGAGAAGGCACAGAGGGAAGAGAGTCTGATTCAAGGCATCTTGCCACTCTAGGACTTTGGAGTAAGCCCACTTGTGAGCCAGGTGGAGGTTGGGGAAAATTAAGTCTTAATGTTCACCAAATATAATTCCATACAACTCTGAAACCGTGTGTGTGTGTGTGTGTGTGTGTGTGTGTGTGTTCTACAATAATCCTATAGTAGAAATTCCCGCCAAATGCTAAGAATAAGCAAGAGTCTTGGACAAACAGGAACAGCTTGAACAGGGCAGACACGATGCTATCTGAAAGATCTCCTGAGGTGATTTGTGTGAAAGGAGACAACCTAGCACAGTAATGGGCAAGAAGTGGTTAAGCAGCAACAAAAGCACTCCTGCTTCCAGGGGCAATTGGGGTGACATTTCCCTTCAACAATCCTACCATCTATATCTCTGCTAAGTGTGGTGTTGGTTTCGCTTTGAATTTCAAGGAGAAGGGACATTTCCTGGCAAACGCGGTTTAAAATGTTTCTCTCAATGTTGTGTTGTATAGAAAAACATTAATCACATGGAGAGAATTAGACACACACACACACACACACACACACAACACAGGAGAAAATGTACAATCCAGAAAACTGAAGTCAGAGAGCCGGGGCCACAGCCGCACACAACCATTGCTCACAATGTTTAGAGCATTACTAGCGGGAAACAAAGTCTTCCACAGGAAACCTGCTACACCAGTCTTAGCAATGGATTCTTTTCATTTAGCCTAGGGTCATTCTACCTGTGGATTATTTTGTAGCAGCCTTTCCAGGTGATACCTAGATTTTCAATCTCCTCTAATTCATTGGGTTGAGCCTCAGGGACTCTTTCTTATGTGTATCTGATTCAGATTTTATTTTAGAAAAACATAGGATCAAGGAAGAATAGTAGGATAGTAAAGTACTGAGTGCAAAGCCCCTTTAGTAATTTCCAATCATGTCTGAACTCGTGTGTAAGGAACATAGAAGCCCCTTTCAATTCCTAGTCTCTTCCCACCACTCAAACATTCCTTATGGAGAACAGAGATTCAATGTGACTCCAGTCACAGGAATAGCTCTAGAGAAAACCATTTTTCTCCAAGCTGTAGAAATTCACCTCATTGCACACAATTTTAATTCCCTAAATTCTGTTTAAATCAAAGATAGGCAATTAGAATGAGTAAGCTAGTTGGTGTTTCATAGAATGGTTTCCTTGAAGCAGAAGTTTGACTTATTACTTAACTGTTTCTGTCACTAAGGGCACATTGGAGACCTTGTAGTAATATTAAGTTACATTGCTACTGTGCAGCCCATAAGGCTGGGGGCTGGTACAGGACTGTCATGAAGCATAGCTACTAAGGACCACTGACAACTTTTTATTGGTGTGACTGAAAGCAACCGGCAAGAACAACAGACAAAACTTCTGTTGATAGAAGTCATCTCTGAGGACAGAAGCTAAATATTCAGGCTTGGGAGACGTTTCTGTGATGTTCTAAGATACTTGGCCTTGTCGTTCAACATAAAAATCATTCTTGTCATCAGGAGAGACTACTGACATTTCACTAAACCTCTAAATGAGCAGATAAAACAATTTGACCTTGATCAATTTTTCTTAACCTCCATTGAGCATCAATTTCCCCATCTGAGCATAAGAGTACTTACCTCATAAATCTGTTGTGAAACCTAATTGAGATAAAAATGTATAATTAACCTTGCATAATGCTTGGTACATAATAAGCACCAAGGATTCTGAATATTATTATTTTCACTAGCGAATATAGTAGGGCTGAAAGCTCAGTAACACTGGGTAAGAACTTGAGCCAGCCATAGAAACCTTGAATTGTAACCTGGCCTTCAGATTCCTCATCAGGAGGGTGGGACCAGGAGTAAGAGCGTTACACTTGGCACAAGTCCAAACTGCATGACTGCACAAACACTGTAACTGTTCTGTATTCAGACACATTTGAAAGATTTTTCCAGCATAAATTTCTAAATGTGCTGCTTGTTTTGTAATTTAATCTAGGGCAGCAGCAGCAGTGCTATCATTATTTACATTTCTGCCTTTCAGTCTTGGTTCCAAGATATTTGCAGCAGTATGAATTGGCTCATAACAAAATTCTTCTCTTTTCTTAAAAAAAACACATTGCACATTACTTTCTTTTATACCTGTAAGCAAATAAATATTAACAATCTTTTACATTGATTTGTTTCTGGGACATTTGGTCAAAAATAATTTACAAAAATAAACTGATAGGTAGTTTGACATTAAATTCTTCCTATGGACTTGATTTTTAAGAACTGGTTTCAGTAGAGGAGAGCCTAGTTAGCAACATATTAACTTTTTAATGTTATTACATTTTTATTTTAATAAATGAAGGACAATATAAAGACCTTATAAAAATTGGAAAATCTTCTCACTCTCAATTAACTTTTCTATTCTCCAGGGTTTCCTATCTCCAACAGTAACTTGGATAGCTTTGAATCCTCAATTTATAACTACAAAGGGGAGACAAACATTTTTATTTTTATATCTGTCAAGTTTTAAGGTGGTTCTAATAGCGACCAACTACTTTTCACTCTTTGCTTTATCCTGGTTGTGTTTGGAGTTTTACATTATCTAACTTTAATAAATAACTGTATATCTACATTAGTCTTTCCTCCCTAAGGTACCCTCAAATTCTGGAGGGACTAACCTGGTTGATCTACAGTGGACTGCTGCATGGCCCCAATAAATGAACTCCTGCAAAATATGCAACTAATCTAGAATAGGAGCATGGGAATAGGTAGTTTTTGCAGGATGAATGATTTAATGGTCAGGATTGATCTATGTAAGAAGGCTACTGGAAGTGTTCATTCTATATGCAATGTTTCCAGGTAGTACTATATTTCTGTATTTCTGCCTATATTTCCATGTATTCCTTTTTTGAATCCTCATTCTCTCCTCTTGGCTCTGAACTGTGGGTGTGAGACCCTATATAACTCCAAGCAAACTTTCAGCCCTCAAGTGCCCTCAGTATTACAACCTTTCTGAAGCATAACAGAATGTTTCTCTAAATTAAAGGGGAATGACAGGGCCTCACACATAATGGCTCTTGATTTAAAGTTAATTTTCTTTCCTTAGATGCCTAAATTATCCCAGCTCATAATTACAGAATCTTTCTTTGGAAAAGGCCCTAGAGCTTAATATAATTTTCAACTCATTGCATGATTCATTATTACAGAATCAATGATAGTTTGTAAATCAGTATCTGATTGAGTATTTACCTGATAAGGAAGACTGCTATTTTTGTTTAAAAAGTATTTCTTAAAATGAGCTAAGGTCCACCTCCCTAAATTTTTCTTTGAGCAAAAGTTCATGGTCCCATATAAGATCTTTACATATTTTCATTTAAAATGTTTTTCTATCAAATTATCTCTAAATGGATCAAATGTAGAATATTTTAACAGGAAGTATTCTTTGTGGTTTTGTCTATGTTAATCCATAGTCCATAATATTGTCCACTCTTTCAAGCTACCAGCCCTGATGCAGCATCCCAAACATCAGTGCCAAAACCAGAAGTGCATTCTCCTATTACATTAATAATAATTTTACAGTATGGTGGCAGGAAATGCACTTTCAGTTCACTGGCTATAGCTATTATACTATGCGGAAACGACTGCTTGGAAGGCAGCCAGGTCCTTTGGCTTAAAGGCCAACCATGAGGAAGACAAAGGTAATACAAGAAGGGAAACTGTGCCACCTGACCAAAAGCATTATTGAGACACTCTAAAGCAGGGCTTCTGAGCTCTCTGTGGTGAAGAGCCATTTTTTAAAATTCCAATCTGCCATAGACTTTTGTAAAATAGGAAATCATGCATTTGGGTGTAGCAGCAATGTTAAAATGCTCTAAAAATATTTAACTGCTTACTTAACATCTGTATATTTGTTCAGTATACTAATAATACTTGTGTGATTTGTATGTTTACCATACTTATTTCATCAGGTATTGGTAACACACAGTCTTAAGACAGGTATTGGTCTGTGGAACACATGCTGAATAAGGAAGGATGAGGATTACATTTGGCAACTTAGTCCTTTGAGTATAGTTCAAGTGGCATGCTAGTTCAAGCATCCCTGCTGCTGGTAAGCACCAGATATGTGTGTATGTTAAATACAAATTGGTGGCTATGCTTAAGGAGGTACCAAACACCTGGTTATGCAGAGCATATCAATAAGGCCACTTGCCAATTATAAATCAAACTTAAAATAGTTTAATGATGAAATCTTGGCTAATCATAAGCATATGGAAAAAGTATGTTTGGCACATATTTGTAGTTGTATCAAATATCATGTTTTCATAGTTAAGTAATTATAAGAAATAGTGTTTAGGTAATGGCGTGGCCACACAGACAAAAGAGAGACCTCCAAAAACAGTAATTTTGCTAGTAGAACCTTGGAATACCCTAAGTCAGAGGTAGCAAGAAGAGAAAGGGAATGGGTCATAGGATGACAGATGGTAGATTTCATTAAAAGACTGAGGAACAGTGACATGAATCCTCCCCGTCACTGGTGTTTGATACAGGATGAAGACTTTAAACAAAAGAATTCTGATATTGAAGGCTGAATAACAGATTGGGCATTAGGAAATGTCTGGCTGCTACATGGACTCAAGACTAATTAGGAGAGCACCATCTACCATGAAGAGGGAACTTTCTGGTTTTACCCTGCTCTTATGTACAATGAACTAGGGATATAGCAATCCGATTCTGCATTAACTGCCACGAGAACAAGAATTTTCAGAGAAGCATCGATCAGACCGTCAAACCTCAGAGGGAAGGTAGGGGAGGGTGGGGGTAAGGGGGAGAGATCAACCAAAGGACTTGTATGCATGCATATAAGCCTAACCAATGGACACAGATACCAGAGGGGTGAGGGCATGAGTGGGGGGGGGGATTGGGGGGACAAGGACACATACGTAATATCTTCTATATATGTATATAAAAGCCTAAGTGACCATTATGACAGAATGACCCGAATGACCAGTCGACCAGTGGCTATGACGGGCACTGACCACCACAGGACAGATGCTCAATGCAGGAGCTGCCCCCTAGTAGTCAGTGCGCTCCCACAGCCAACCTCCTGCAGCCCCTCCCCCCATGCTGGCCGGGCGCCCTGATAGGCCATGATCACTGGCCAGGCCAAGGGATGCCACCCATGCACGAATTCATGCACCAGGCTTCTAGTAATCAATAAAGAAAAAATATTTAAAAAAAGAATTTTCACATGCGCAGAGAATATGAATTCAAGACACAGACGCTTTTATTTATTTTTATTTTTGATTCCTTACCTGAAGATGTATTCATTGATTTTAGAGAGAGAGGAAGGGAGAAAGAGAGAGAGAGGGAGAGGGAGAGAGAAACATCGATGTGAGAGAGAAACATTGATTGGTTGCCACCTGTATGCACCCTCACTGGGAATTGAACCTGCAACCCTTTTGGTGCACTGGATGATGCTCCAACCAACTGAGCCACCCAGACAGGGAAAGACACAGACATTTTTAAATCTAGGTCTTCATGTGTAAATATAAATAGGTAATAAAGAATCACCAAATATTTAGTGAAAAGTAAAAAACAAACAAACCGTGAAAGGTCACCACACTCAACCAACACAATAACTAAGTCTAAGGAAATAGTAAATAGAGAAAGAAAAAGAATTCATAAATATGGATAAACAGGTTTTAGAGAAAGACTTATAATACTCTTATATTATTAATATCTCACATTCATAAAATAAAAAAATCTTCTGTTCAAAAAAGGAAAGCAGGTTTCTTATTTGTAAGCAATCTAATTCATACAGGCTAGCTTAAGCATAAGCAAATATTTATTGAGTGGCTACTATGTGCCAACTAGTCTTTTAGATTTTGGGGATACAGAAGAAAGCAAAACAGACAAATCCCTGTCCTAAGGAGCTTATATTTCACCAGGATACAAGAGACAATAAAGAACTATATGACTCAGGAAATGATATCAAGCTGAATAAAGGAGACAGCAAATAACAAGGATGTGCGTGTGTGTGTGTGTGTGTGTGTGCGCTCGTGCACGCTATTGTAGTTGGTGTGATCAGAG
Source organism: Myotis daubentonii (assembly GCF_963259705.1). NCBI lineage: Eukaryota > Metazoa > Chordata > Mammalia > Chiroptera > Vespertilionidae > Myotis > Myotis daubentonii. Next base: position 9,376,511 of record NC_081861.1, on the reverse strand, counting down.
AAGGCCTCTCTAAAAAGATAATATTTGAACTAGGAATTAAAGGAAGTGATGACATGAACCAAGAGGATAGAGGAAGAATGTTCCAAGCAAAAGGAGTGTCTAGGTTTTAAAAATATGTATCTATTTTAATTATAATATCTGTAGAAACTTTATTAAATTTATTGCAGTAACACTGGTTAATAATATTCTATAAGTCTAAGGTGTACAACTTTATAAAATGACATCTGCATACTCTATTGTGTACTCACACCCAAAGCCTAGTCTTCTTTTGTCACCATGCATTTGATCCCCTTTACCCTCTTTGCCCTCTCCTACCCCCCTCCTCTCTGGTAACCACCATTCTGTTGTATTTATGAGTTTGTTTTATTAATAGTAAAGAGACCAGTGTGGCTTCAGTGGGGTGAGTGAGGAAGAATGGTGGATGTTAAAAAGAAAGTGACAAGAATAGGCTAAATTATATGGGATCTTGTAGACCACTGTAGTTTGGATTTCAGTAAGATGTATGAAAAGCCATTGTAGGGTTACGAGCAGAAGACTGATGCAATCAGGCTTACATTTTAACAATTTCACTCTGGTGGTTGTGTAGACAATAGACTAGAGAGGGCAAAGGTAAAGTGGAGAGACCAGTTAGTAGGCTACTACAGTGATACAGGAATGAGATGACTGTGGCTTGGAGCAGGGTCTTAGGAGTGGGGAGAAGGATTTATGGTCAGACTCTGGATATATTTAAAAGGAAATATGGACAGGATTTGCTAGTGGATTGAATTTGGGGCATGAAAGGGGGAGAGAGAGAGAGAGAGAGAGAGAGAGAGAGAGAGAGAGAGAGAGAACAAAGATAACTCGAAGATTTTTGCCTGAAGAACTAGAATAACTAAGGAGCTATTTATTCTAATAAAAAAAATTGCAGAACTAATTTATTTTGTTGGAGAAAGAAGAGCTGAGTTTTTTGACATGTTAAGTAGGAGATGTCTATTGAACATCTAAGTGGAGATGTTGAGTAAGCAGTGGAATATATTATTCTGGAGTTCAAGGGAGGGATCTTAGGCTATAGATATTAATTTGAGAGTCCTCTATATATAGAAGGCATTTAAAGTCATGAGACTGGATGAGATCAGCTAAAGAATGAGTGTAGAGAAGAAAAGAGGACCAAAGATTGAGTCTTGCATTACTTCAATATTTTGCAACTGGATACTAAAATATCACCAAAGAATACTGAGAAGAAATAACCAGTGAGATAGGAGAAGAAGTATAAAGAGGTGTCCTGGAAGCCAACTAAAAGAAGTGTTTCAAGGAGAGGATAGCCAGAGAACATATATACATAACCCACAGACACAGACAATAGTGTGGTGATGGCCCAAGGGAAGGGGGTGCTGAGGCTGGATGGAGGTAGGGAGAGTATAGAGACATCTGTAACAGTGTCAACAATAAAAATAAAGTTAAAATACTGGCAGGTCAAGTATGATGAAGACTGTTAATTAACCTTTGAAATTAGCAATATGGAAGTCATTGGTAACCTTAACAAGGGGTCATCAGGTGAGCGTGAGAATGGAGTATGTATTAGATATTGGAGGATTAAGGAGAGAGTAGATAGTATAAAATAGTCATCTAGGGAGTGGGCATAAAATGTCATAACATTGCCAGGCAGCACTAAAGGCCCTCTGAGGTTAATGGCCATAAATTTGAAGACTAAAATTAAATGGATCAAACCAGTTGATATGGGAACAGAATAAATGGAGACTTGAATTTAATCAGGTTTGGGTTTTCCCAGGTGAGTAAGATGAATGGAAAGAGCAGCAAAAGAATTAATGGTATATGCCTGGGAGTGCTTATAATGATGTGCCATGAAATACCAAGTCAAATAAGAAGACAAGTAGCAGTAAAAAGTAGCAGGGTTAATGGATTGGAGGTCCCAGTAGGGTGAAGAAAATGTTAGGAATCTGGCATTAGAAGCAGTGAGCAGAAAAGATAGAAAGAAATGGTTTGCAAAGGGGATGCTAAAATTGGGATTATGTACATGGTGCAGTTATTTATTAAGGAAAGGCTGGAAAACCAATCTTAAAGCTCATTTTCCAGAAACAATTGCCTAGGACTAATGCCACAGAATCTGCCTGATAAGAAAAACTGTTGCTCCGCATTAGATGCCAAGAAATTGACTTTGCTGCAACAGCTACTGATGCCAGCACTGATGCCACTACTTTAATTAAGAACTTGACCTTGCAATCTCTGCCATCCTCCAAAGCCAAGTTCCTTCACTACCACCTATTCCAGCAAAAATAAAAACCACACAGTATTACTTTATGCATGTCTTCAATTCCAAATCAAAGTGTCATGTTAGGGCATCTGATTGGTAGACCTAAGTCATATTTCTACATCTTAGTTTCAGTACAGACTAGAAGTGTGAGTTTTGACTTCAACATTTGAGAGGTAAAAATTATAATGTAAGATTTTCTCAACTATAGAAAGGCTATTCATTATATTTTGGTCAGACACAAATATGACAAATGTCTACTATAGAGGTTTTAGAAATGAAAAACATAATTGCCAAAAATTTACCCATTACTAAAGGGGTGAGTAGCAGTACACTAAAACAAGAATAACTTAGTTGAAGATTGAATACGTTCTCCCAGGATTCAATACAAAAAAACCATCAAACAAAAGGTAAGAAAACTTACGAGCCATAGAGATCTTTATGAAAAACTCCGTGTCTGTTTAATGAAAGTTCCAGAAAGAAAAGGAAGGGAAGGGAAGAGAAGGGAGATGCAAAGATAGAAACAGAGACAGAAAAGAAGAAAAGAATGTGAGGGAGGAGAAGGAATAAAAGAAATACTAAACTAAAATTTCCTTAAACTGAAGAATGACTTCAGTGTTCAGATTTAAGGAGCCCATTAAGCGGGAATAATGGGAAGAATGACACGTGCCTAGACAGATCTTTGTAAAAAAAAAAAAATTAAGCTTTAAAGTCAAAGAAAATATCCCCAAGGCACCTTTGTACAGTGCATAAACTACACATCCCTGTGAGGTAGCTCTGCTGGATTACTAACATATCCCTCCACCAAAATAAACTCAGATGCATTGGAGATTTATTGAAAAAATGAAATTATCAAAATATAAGAAGTACTAGAAGAAAACATGGGGAGATATGGCCTAAAGCTAGATGTCAATCTCATAATGGAAAAGATTGATCAGTTTAACTACCTAACAATTTAAAACATTTGCAAAGCATGAAGTATTATAAATAAAGTTAAAAGGCCAATGGCAAAGTGCTAAAAAAAATAATGTTTATGCCAGAGGTCTAACTGCCTTCATGCTTTTAAAAAATATTTAATTGAATTTATTGGAGTGACATTGGTTAATAAAATTTTATAGGTTCCAGATGCACAATTCTATAATATATCATCTGTATATTGTATCGTGTGTTCACCATCCCAAGTCAAGTTTCCTTCCATCACCATTTATCTCCTGTTTACCCTCTTCTACCTACCTCTACCCTACTTTCCCTCTGGCAATCACCATACTGTTGTCTGTGTCTATGAGGTTTTATTTATTTTTTGCTTAATTCCTTCACCTATAACCCCCCCCCAAACCTCCCTCCCCTCTGACAGCTGTTAGTCTGTTCTCTGTATCTGTGAGTCTGTTTCTATTTTGTTTGTTAGTTTATTTTGTTCATTACATTCCACATATGAGTGAAATCATATGATACTGGTTTTTCTCTTACTGGCTTATTTCACTTAGCATAATACTCTCCAAATCCATCCATGCTCTTGCAAATGGTAGGATTTCCTTCTTTTTTACCACCATGTAATATTCCATCACACACTGGCCATTTCTATGTCTTCTTTGGATAAATCTTTATTCAAATCCTTTGCCCATTTTTCAATTCAGTTATTTGTGTGGCTTTTGTGTTGTTGAGTTGGAAGGTTTCTCTGTCCATTGTGGAAACAAGTTTCTAATCAGATATGTGACTTATGAACATTTTCTCCCATTCTATTGGTTGTAGTTTCATTTTCTTGATGATATGTTTGGCAGCAAAAAAGGTTTTAATTTTAAAGAAGTACAATTTATCTATTTCTTCTTTTTGTCATGTGTGCTTTTGTTATTATATCTAAGAAGACTTTGCCTAATCCAAGGTCACAGAGTTTTACTCATATCCTTCATTGGGTCTATGATCCATTTTGAGTTAATTTGTGTATATGGTTTGAAGTAGAGGTCCAACTTCATTCTTTTGTCTGTAGCTATCCAGTTGTTCCGTCACTATTTGTTCAAAAGACTATTCGTTCCCCCATTAAATTGTCCTGACACTGCTCTAATTCATGAACATGAATGTTCTTCCACTTATTTAGGTCTTCTTTAATTTCTTTCAACATTTTATAATTTTCACTGGACAAGTCTTGCACTTTTATTAAATTTAAACCTAAGTATTTTATCTTTTATGATGATATTGCAAATGAATTAGGTTTCTTCATTTCATTTTCAGATAACACATAGTAGCTAGTGTATAAAAACGTGTGATTTAGAGAAGTTGCTCAGGAAGTTTTCTACAAATAATAATCATGGACTGACTGTTGAGTAATAGTAATAGACTAAAACAAGTCATTTGTATTGGTAAGTAGTAATCCATTGTATGAATATAACCATTCATTCGCTGTAATTGGTGCAGAATTTGCAATATAACTGTAAAAATTGTTTGGGTCTTGATGAATTCACATAGTCTAACTAAAGAACGAAGACATTATTAGTGCCTAAAACTCAGAATTATAGTTCAAACCAAGCAGGAAAAAGGGAAAGCAAAAACCCTTTCTAGTTCTTTTCATGTTTTATCCCAGTTTCTCTGAATTCTTTCACCTTCACATTTTGCTTTAGTAAAAGCAAAGTTAACAAGAGTACAATCTTCTCAGTCAGCTGAAAGCTATTTTAGAAGCTGTTACCCTTCTGCTCCCTGTTTATTTAGTAGGCATACAATAGACACTAATCCTACTATAGAGAAGTAGTATGGCATGGGAGTTAAAGGTGTGAGCTCTGGAGTCAGACTGCCTAAGTTCAAATTCCATTTATGGCATAGTCACTATTTGGCCTAAGGAAGCTTACCATTACCTCTCTTGGCCCCAATTGTCCCATCCTAAAATGGGGAGGACATTCCTTACTTGGAGGATTTTTTTTATTAGGGTTATATGTATAACATACTTAGAAAAATACAGTGTTAATGCTCAATAAATGCTGGCATGTCATTAATATTACATGACAATCAGTTGGCACATAAGGAGACAAACATGGCTATCTTCAGCCTGGGGAGATTCAAAAACAAATAAAATATCTCATTTTAATCTTAAGACATCTGTATTCTCTTCACCTATTGGGGGAGGGCATTTGTAAGAGACTGTGTTTTTAAAAATTGGGGACATGAAGAGGAAAGTGCTCAGAAGGGATAGTGAAGTACATCAAGAAATCAGAGGAGAGAACTAGGAAAGAGGAGATATTTAGAAGGAGAAGAAACCAAGGAGGCCAGAGAAAGGAAAGTAGGTGGTTGGGGAGAGGGAGTATAACAATAATAAGTTTCATAAAGGTAGTGGAGAGGGGTGGGGAAAGGGTAGGAGGGAGGGAGACTGACTTTGTAATACAGAGCTAAGAGCTTTATTGAAGTTTAACAGAAAAGAAACCCTTGTTTGAAAGGAAGAGACTGGCTATATTTAGTACTGGGTAGGATGTCAGTTCTGAAAATAAACTGCTCCCAGAACCGAATGTAATCCTCTGTGCTGTTGTCACCTGTAACAGGCTGTCCTCCCTTGTAGGAGAGTGTGGAACATGGACACATTAGTGACCTCAAAGCTCCTGCCATTCCCAGCTTTGTCTCTTTATCTCATTGCTGTTTTAAACCTTGTTATTAAGATGGAGAAAAAAGTTGCATAGCTGAAAAAAGTGAAGGGTATGCTGGTATATATGTAAAGCAGGGAAATGTTCCGCTAAGTAAATACCAGAATCTAAACACCATGTGGCCAGATGCTCAATAAAATATTCACCACCACCATGGTACACTTTTGGTACATGAATGTGGACACAGGGGCCCAGTAGGAAGTGTGACAGGCCATATAAAAATACGTACTTGAGGCACACTATAAGTGGCCTAGAGGTAAGTTCTGTGGTGATGGCATGCCTGTGCAACTTAGGGCATGCAGACAGGCCAAAGTCAGTATACATACATTCAGAAAAGACAGAGACATTTACACACACACACACACACACACACACACACACACACACACACACACATTTTGTGTTGGGAAAATATAGGTGATGCTTTTCACTGAAATGGAAAAAAAAATCAGAAAAAAACAGGTATTTTGATGGCAGAAAATATAAATAGAGTTCCAGAATTCTAACTTCCAATTCTATCTTCTCATCACTCCCACTGTTACTCCTCTCTCATCTGACCTGTTGCAATAACCTCCTACTTATTCTCTCTGCTTCCACCCCAAGTCCCTCTCCCAAATACGTACTCCATAGGACAGCCACGGTGATCTTTTTAAAATTACCAATCATATTACATCACTCCTCTAGACAAAAACCTACAATATCTTCTCTAAATGCAAAATTGTTAACATGGCCTATGAGACTCCACATGATCCAGTTCTGTGCTGGTTTCATTTTCTCCCCTTACTCCTTCCACTCTACACATGCTAATCTCTTTGTTCTTCCTAGAACATGCCAAGCACATGCTGGCCTCAGAGATTTGCATGTACTGTTCCCTCCATGTGGAAGTTGCTGTCCCCATATAGTTTATTCGAGACTCAGCTCAAATGACACCTAATGAGAGAGACTTTCCATAACCACCATACATAAAATAGCAATCCCCATTACCCTACATCACCTTTGGTGGATAAATGAAGATGATGGGTGGGAATTTCTGATCGGCTGTTGGATATTTGGGTCTAGAGTTAAGCTAGGAAGTCTGGCCCAGAGATATAGATTTGGGAGTTTCCATTACTCCAGGCAAGGAAAATAGTGCTTGTAATGGATCTAGAGGTAAGAGAAAGCATGGTACATTCAGGAGCCATATGGGATTCTTTGAAAACGCAGATTCTCTGGGTCTTACCCAATATCTCCTGAGTAAGAATCTCTGGAAGTAAGGCTTAGCAATATGTAGATTGATAAAATTTCACATATGATGCTGATGTGCAGTCCTGGTTGAGAATCACTGCTTAAAAGGTACAATTCTATTCTCTCCACCAAATTTACTAGCAATCTCCAAATTGCCAAACCAGTAGATACTTCATATCTTTTATGTATCTCACTTGACCAATCTGTTGCAATTGATAGTTGATCATTCAACTTCAAATATACTTTCTTAGCTGCCAGATACCACACACTCATGATTCTCCTGACTCATATATGGTCATCCCTTCTCAGTCTATGTTATAGACTTCTTTCCTGCCAATCCCTTAAATACCTGCGCTCTCTGGGGTTTTGACTTCTACCTTTCTGTCACTCTAACATTCTGCACACTCTCTCTGACTAGACTCATCTATTCACATGACGTAAATCTGTACACTATGAGTGCCCATATTTCTATTCTTGATCCATATCCTCTGTTAAGCTCAAAACCCGTGTTTAATATTACCTGCATTACCATTTAGATATTACATAGGCATCTCAATCCCAATGTACTCAAAGGTATTTTAAGTGTTCCCTCCAAATTTCAGTAAATGATGCAATTAACACACCACATCTAATAGGTCAAAGTCTTGGTGATTC